>NW_027466879.1:13395000-13397500 GCF_046128005.1 Genypterus blacodes
TGATAAAATGTAGCATACTTAGATACTCAAGTGTGTCTGTGATGACCTCATAATGTCTATATCCTTTATTTCTTACTGTAGTGTTATCTTATAAATGCTACAGATTGCTTATATGGTCTATAACTATACTTTTACCATGAAGGTTTCAGTTCTCTTCATACTAGGTGGTGACTTAATTTTTTCTTAATGCAAGCTCACTTTGCATTGTCATTGGTCAGGCAACACTGAATTTGGCAACAATTGGACTTGGACTGGAAGTGTTATTTCCTGCCATTCCATGCACAGGTGCTGTGTCAAAAGGCCAACTAATCAAAGCCTGTGTAAAACATGCAAAATGTCCTCATCATATAATATACGATTTCCAAAAGATGCTCCAACAGTAGTCGTAGTATGTATGTAGTGTAATTCTTAAATGCTTCCATTAGTGAAATGAGCCATAAACCAAGCTATCACATCGAACACTCACACACAGGCCCGCCATGAATATGTATCACTTTACCTCTCGTGCAGTGTTACAGAGGAAACCTGTCTTAATCTGCTGTATAATAACACATTGTCCACATTATAGCCATTAGTGGGGCTTTGTGAGTGTGTTAAACAGTGCTGCATTGAAGGTGAGCTGCTTTTTGTTTCCTCTCTGCCCACTCACTCTCACTCCATCTGCTGCAGTTTCCCCTGTATCAGTAACACAAGGCATTGATTTTACGGTAAAGTCACTTTGTAAAGGGAATGAGTAACTCTGGGCCCCACTATCACTGTATTACACGGGTATGGCCCACGTAACAAGATGAACATTGATTCAGCATTACGGATGATCGATAATGAAATAAGTAACTTCAGGGCCAAATTAAAATGCAAGCTGGCTTGATGCTGCCAGACTCTGTGAGAGGTGACAGCAGGAGAGAGGGTGGGAGGGTGGGGGGTGGGGGGAAGCAATAGGAGGAGTGGGGCTTGGAGGAAGAGGAGGGGTGTCATTGGATTTATATAAAGATGATGATGATGATGGTTGATGATTCAGGATGATCATGAAGGTGATTGGTGAACATTCTATGAGCAGCAGTAATATTTGATTTCACTCACTGTGAGACAGTTTCCTTATATTCAACAACACTGATGTAAAACCGGCACCGTTTATTATTACACTTCCCAAAAATCAGTACTAAATGTCACAACCACACAAACATCCTCTCAGGTTCCTGTAATGATACAAACCCACTTCAGCTTTAATCTCCAACATGAACGCATTTCTTATATGAAATCAATCGGAATATATAGCTCACATTGCTCATTATGTAATACCAGTTATACCTTTATTTACCTGCCAAGAGAACAAGTGATGGTCATCCCGGACTCTAAGTGAGCTGATGACGCAGTTAAACAAACAGCTGCTTCCAGATAAACAGATTTTTCATTTCATTTGATCTTTCTGGAGATCACACAGCTTCACATTTACAGTTTTACAACGTTTTTGCATTTGTTTGTGGCACAAACAAACTCCTCTACCTTACTGGAAGTTCCATTAGAGAAGTTAGGAAGTCATTAGGGATCAATAATCATTATTCATTCACTTGGAGATTCACAGATTTGCACTACCTGCTCATCCAAATCATCACCTTCCAAACAAAGTCGAACATCCTTTAGTGTAACAACATCCATTTAACACCAAAGCCCGGTCACAGCCTGTGCTTTGTGTGTCCTATGGAAACAGTATACCAGTGTGTATTCGCCATCCTGCCTCGTCTTGGTCCAATGGTAGCCAGCGATGCCCTTTCGTGGCCCCAAAACTCGACCCTACAGCCACACAAATATCAGTTTCTCAAGCTTCTGGCCTACTGAGGCAGACAAAGCCTCAGTCTCTCCAGCTGTTGCTTGCTGCTGGTTTGAGTCCAGAGGAGAGGCAGCTGTAGCAACACAGTGGAGAGGTGCCTGCTCATCTGACCGGTGGTATGGACCTCAGAAGCAGAGGGTAGGTGGCAGAGGGATTGGTAGTCACCATGTATAATCCAATGTGAATAGACGACATGGAAGTGACAAGTCTGGAAGAGAAGACAGCAGACAATCTCCTGCAGAAGAAGAATTCCTGCATGTCTGTTGTTTTCCCAGAGTCACTCTGGTGCTGAGCGTGTGGCTATACAATGAAGATGATGCTCAGGTAGGATGTTTGAAGCGTTATTAGTGATGTACGTCCTATTTTGGCAAATTCAAGTTACTTTTATGATAAATAACAGCAAAAACAGTTACTAATATTCCCCTAAGGCATTTTGACTCCTTGTGGCTGTGTGTTTTAATGTAAAGTACATTATTTTCTTAAAGCTTGAAGTCTATACTATGCTAAACTCTAAAACAATAAAATGGCTGCACCTCTTCTTCCTCCTCTTTTATATTAGACTACTTTTCTTCTCCCTTTACTACCGCATGATGTCAGAGCATAGTCGCTTCATTTTGGCAAATAGATGTGATGCTACAGTGTGTTGTTGTGTTGTTGGAGGTGTGTGTGTGT
>NW_027466879.1:13402500-13500000 GCF_046128005.1 Genypterus blacodes
TGCCAAGCATTATCCCCCAACCTTCCATTCACCTGGCAAAACATACTTTTCTTCAACTCCAGCTCTCCACCTTCACACACGTACACACACACACACTCATACACATGCTCGCCCAGTGGAAATGTTGGCACGCCACATCTCATCCACCTTCCAGTCGGCCGCTGCCTAACAATCTCTCTCCGTCGCTCAGGGATTGCCTCTGTGTACTTTGGCTGTTTACAGTTAAATGGCCTCTTGTATTATTGATGGCTTCATATGTGGTTATAATATGGCCGCCGTGAAATTGACAAAAAGTCATTGTATTCTGATATAGGAGAAGCTTAGACTGACTGACAGAATTCATTCAGATTAGCTATTTCACTATTTCATGCCCACCTTAAAGCAACATGACCAAAATATTTTTTCTTCGGTTCTCTCCAAAACAACTTCTGCCAGTGTGTGTGTGTGTGTGTGTGTAAAGCTGAAAGTCATTTCCCCTGTGAAAGTAATTTACATTTATTCCTGAGCGTGAGCCAACGCGTGGTCGTCTTTGGACCACCCTGTTAGATTATATAAATAAAAAGACAGTGAGGGTCAAAGGTTATTGTCAATTAGCATCTACCCAGATGAGCAATTACCAGTCAACAGCGGGGACGGAGATTGGACCATTTTTCATCAGCCTTGGCTTTCAAACAACATCGTTTCGCGTGCTTGTTGGAATCAGCGACGGAATACAGAGGAGGATGTTGTTTCTGATTAAGACTGCGCTCTTAGCTGGCATATTAAAAAAAAAACCCCGGAACAGCTGAGCTCCGCCTCATTACAATAACTCTTATTTGGCAACACGTATTCCCATTCAAAGCCCCTTTCATGATGCTTTTACAGAACAGTTGTGTAGCTTGTGTGTCGCCGTGCGCTTTGCATTCGCCCCTGTGTGTTTCTACAATGGCGGAGGTTAGTGGGGCCAGCCAAGACGGCGGACCATTCTCTTCTGCTTAACAATGGCCACATGTATCAGACCTGAATGCGGCTTTTGATAGCCATTCTGATTTAAAAATCATGGCTATAGGCATATCCAGTGGGACACCTCCAGTCTAGCCTATATGTCACTCTGATTTGTATCTGAGCGCTTATATTAACACGGTGACCAACACCGGTGCTCCATTACCTGCGCTTATGAACAGTATATCACACACACCTGTACTCGGCCCAGACGCGGCTGGACTGTGATGTCTGTGATGTCTGTGTTTCTGCGGCCCAGCCAGACGGGTCGGTCTGACGAACGTTTGGCCGCCCCGGCTAGACGTCTCGGGGAATGCGCGGTGTGGCCTGGTCAGATCAGGGACAGAAAAGAGGACTTCTAAATCAGCCAGCAATCTAAAGGCCTTCCATAAATCCTGCAAATGGGCTCGGGTGGGGGACGTAAAGCACACCTGCAAGACTTATGTAAGTCTTATTAAACCATAAATTGCTAACACCGGCCTCTCGCTGGAGCTGTTCTCGGCTGGAATAAATCTAAAAGAGCGCCCGCTGAGGAGAAAGGAGAGAGTGAGAAGGGGAGATAAAGCAGGTTGGGATTGAAAGATATAGTGGAGGTGAGGGGTAGTGAAAGTGGGGGCGGAAGAGGATACTGAAGGTGTGACAGCAAAGTATTGCTGTTTGATGATTGGTGGAGACTAAACATGGGCTTTGACTGGAGTTTAACGCCCACAATTACAGCTATGCGTGGTGCTTGAAGAACACTTGCAAAAGTATCTCACTCTCCAGGCGATTGATGCATGGCTGCCATCTTTGACCGGCACTATCAGATCACTATCATCCATCAAGATCGCATCTCTCTCCTCACCTGCACGGGATCATTCCGCCGCAGTCACAGAGACAGGGACCAGCGTGAACAACACGGGGAATATTTGTCGGAAATCAGAGTTCCTGAGCTTGTGGGGCCTCGGCGAGTTCCCAACACGCCCACGCTCTCCTCCCTGCCTGGTTGTGGGTCCTTGAATTAAACATCAAAGCACACAGGAGCACAGGGCCCAACTGCCATAAATAACGGTGCGCTCGGGGAGGGGAGGATGTTCAGATGGGAAGAGAGCAGGTCACCCGATCGCTCATACACACACTGTCAAAGCAAATTCATTTGTTCACAAAATGGGTGATGTTGGGTGAGGTTATTGATTTCCACGTGCCATCTGTCTTTTCTGAGGCTTTGGTGAGGAGGCTTTGGCACCAACACTCTCAGCTCTCCTCATACTCCTGCACACACAGGCGATGGATGAAGTCACAGTAATTGCTGCATCCATGAAGTCAGTGATCAGTATTATTTTGAAGTCAGTTAGTGTAAAAATATGAACTAAATGACGAAATGTGATTGTAGATGTTATTACAATAAGAGATTCATTTTCATTCCTATACCTTACAGTAAATTCTACCATTTTCCAAAAACGCTTAGATAATGTCTAAAAACCATGGAGCTTAAACAACCTGTATTTTAATGCATCTCATGTAAAATCATTAGTGAAGTAACTTATAACTGCAATCGTTATATAAATGAGTGCAAAACTAATTTTTTCTCTGAAATGCAGGGAATTAGAAGTAGAAAATCACTAAAATGCCGAAGTCTCAGTACTTTGCCACTGTAAACTATGTACTAATTCAATGTGGTATCTTTACATCCCTGTATCAAATGCAATCTGTTTTTAAATTAATAAATCAATTTAATAATATGAATACTGGGATAAATGTAAGCATGTTATACGGTTATTGAAGCTATTCATCCTATATTTACAGAATATCAAAAAGTATCCTTTTAGGTGAAGATCCATACTGAGGATAACATCTCATTTGTCAGGGACACCTGCACACACAAGTTCAGACCCTCCCTCCATCTCCTCCTCTCACTAACTAGTCTAGAAGTCACAGTGTACCTCCATGTTGGGCTATGAAGTGTGGAGGGCAGGTCTTCAAACATGGGGCCCAGCTGCTGCTGTGTATTTTTGTCAGCCAACACACATACGCATTGGCATCCCTGGGTGTTTGCTCTTGTGGAGGGCACATGTTACTGGGTAAATTATCACAGCAATGGTAAACAGTGTTTTTATGAGGGAATGAAGCCTGGTTGTTATATTTGAAGTCTGCGCTTTGTATACTGCTGTGCTATTAGGACAGATTGAGGATGTTTGCGCCTGGTGTCTGCGCTCCGCCCATGTGGAGCAGACGCACGCACACACACACACACACACACACACACACACACACACACACACACACACACACACACACATGTCGTCAGACTGACACACTCAGCTGTAGTCTTGAGTCTTAAATGTCTCTTTTGTTGTTTTCATCGAAAATCACATTGCAGGCTAAGGAGCGTCTGTCAGCGCCACACCCGTGTCAGTCGCCAGGTAAACGGAGATGAGCAGGAACAGTGAGGGAGGAAAGATTGAACTTTAAAGTGTGGAGGAGTGAAGTATGACTAACTTTGCTTAAAGTGATGCAGCTACATACTTGATATCTGTTAATGGCTTTACATTTTCTGCTACTGACTCATGATACACAGCCGCTATAATGATAGTGTTTGAAGACGCCATTGGAACGTTGATAACAAGGTAATCAGATAATGATAGAGCCAAATAGATGGATGGCTAGAAGATAAAGGAGGTCTTCACTTTTTAATTAAACCCATTTGAACCATGCATAGAGGTCTCATTAATTCTGATGACACCAACGTGTCTGTTTAGAGAAGTTGATTCACATGGGTGCCATGTTGGTACCACCCATGTCTGGGCACCGACTAACAGACAAGACTACTATGTGGCTCTAAGTGTGTTTACCTCTGTGTTTACCTCAAGCAAGAAGTAAATGAACGATTTCATTCGTGTCTGTTTTGGAGAGATTTCAAATAATGGTGGAATTTCTTTCCTTATTTTTATTTTGTAGAGACATGGGTTCCTTTTTTTCTGTCTCCGATAAGGAATATTTCTAATATCTTGTCCATGTTTCTCATAAGAGAAAAATAATACTTGGTAATAAGACTTGGACACAAAAAAAGAGTCAATTTTGATGAAAGTTGACTGGAGGGCAAATCCAGGAATTTTAGAATATTTTTTTTTTAACATTGCATGAAAAGCTTTTTCTTTTTAATATAAATTTTGTCAATTTCTCCAACAGTAGTACACCAATCTCAATGAAATGAAATAGAAAAACAGGCATGATAGACAGCCAGTAAGTGCAATTTGATCCTGATCAGGGTTTAAAAAACACTTTTTCTAATGACTTCTGATTATTAGAACAGAACACTCTGGACTTGTTTGGCCTTGGTGGAGGTATGTGTTCTGATGAGTGACCTTCTACTTTAAGTTCAGCAGTTGTACATGTTATTTTCATTTCATGCACTGGTGAGTTGTAACATGGAGTTCTGATTTTAAGGACTTCCAATACAAATCCGGTCTCACACACTCGTAGCTCATAGTCATGGAGTGCAGCTGATCGTGTTATTAAAACGTTACTTCTTGAAAAAATTTCAGTCGAGGTTGTAAATAACATTTACTCATCTGGCCAGTAGAAGGTATCACCTCACCTCACCGTTTCAGATTGCCTCCCCCTGTTCCATCTGTATTAATATCGCCTCTGCCGAATTAACTGCATACCACCACGGAGGAAAGGTGGACAATTGTCTCATTTTTTTCTTTGTCAAGAACCACAATTACCCGCTAATGTGTACTAAAACCAGAAAAATGGACGGTCATCACGCGTGAGGTTCCACCACAACAGCGGAATCATTTTTTCCACTCGCCTATTCTTTGGATGGGAATAATCACGTTTTGTCCAAAACACCTGCGCTTCAGTCGCCCTGACCTGCCGGCCAAATGAGTGCAATTAATGACAATTACCCTCCAGGTGTCACAACATAGACATGTACTGATAGGAACCTATCTGGTGGGAGCACGCGCTTGTCCTCCAAGTAAATATGTAATGATAACAGCTGTAACACAGTGGGGTGGAGGGTGGGGGTGTGATTGCCACCCTGCGCAATCTATTTGTGTTTGCCACAGCTCAGCACCACATTAAGCAGTCCAGACAAATCAGAATGGATAGACTTCGCTGCCCCCCGACCCCCTCCAGCCCCCCTTTGATTGGACAGAGGAGATTCGACTGAAGGCCTTTGGCTGTGTGTTTGGATGTATGTGCCTGTTTTGTTGCTGTTCATATAAAGTTTATTTTATACTATTTCAAGCCTTTTGATAACATCCCTGAATTTTGCGACAGGCAGCTATAAAGGTTCAGGATTGACTTCCAGGTGATTGATCAGAGAGACTTGTGTAAGGTAATGACATTATGAAATCTCTGAGTGCATGGAATAAAAAATGGGGCGATGTGTATTCAGTAAATGGTGGTGGCAGTATAAGACCATTTCCCTCTGTGAAAAGGGATTTCTCAGGTGCCAGAGTCAACTTTAACCCTCCTCCTCCTGTGGGTTCGTCGTCCTCTCCCTCTGAACCAGCATTAGCATAAAGGCATTAAAATGTGAAAAGGAATTAATTTGGACTTTCCCCTCCATAGGAATTAATGGAAGTTTGTTCTGCCCGTACCCCTCAGACGGCTCGCGCTCCTCCACAGTCCATAAATATTAATATTAATACAGCATCGCATTTAAACGTAGCGCTTGGCTGAAGCCGTATACAGAATATTATTAGAGATCACGATACGTTTCTCATGAGAAGTACAGCTGAGTGAATGCATTGCCTTGCCGTTGTGATCTGTAAAATCCAATCTTCATACAGCACAAAAAGTTATTTTCAGAGAGACGGAAGATTAGCAGGGCCGAATGGCTGCTGTCTGAAGCCATTAGGCAGGTTGGGGAGTCTTTTTTTTTCCCAACGCAGACTTGAGAGAGAAGGGCCCACATCTTTGGCTCTATCAACGCGCTGATTCACAGTCACACCACTGTAGCGCCATTATCATGCCCGAGCAGATCATCTCAGCAGATAACTATTATCACCGTCTCACCGCGTCGCTCCAGTCTATTCACCCACATAATACAGACCACAGAAGTTTTTGACACTCTTCCAAATCGCTATATTCACCTTCTTTCTCAGCCTTTGTCGCTCCCCTCTGTGCTGTGTGTGTGGTCACATCGCGCATCTTCAACACGGAGGTGACTGCCAGCGGTAACGCGGATGTGTGAAATGCATTTATGAATCATCTGCAGGAAAAAGCAATTAAGAAAATATACATTTCCTTCACATTTCACCGCTGACTTTTGCGTCAGTGCTCATGTGTGCTTTGGTCCAAACTCTAGTCTAGTTGTCTGCAAACAGACAAAGAGGTTGTGTCAATGTATTCAGCAGGCCCCTCTCCTCTGCTCTGCTTGAGGAGTGCTGATTCTGACAGGTTAGATTGGTCAAGGTGAGACACTTTAGAGCTGAGCCCGGGGAAGGAGGGAGGAGAGAGTCAGCTTCAAAGTCCCAGTGTGTGGGTGAAAGCTGCAGGCAGCCACCCCGGCAAGCTCAGTCAACAGTACCCGCCTTTAATCTTTGCTCTGTAATCTTTACTCTTCTCACATTTAGTCGATACACTCTCACTTTGTTCTCGGAGGAAGTAGGGTGTGAGGCAGTGAATGTATGATGTAAAAGAAAAGGAAAGTACAACACAATACACAAATCAATTACCAGAGGTAAAGTGGGTATGGCCGGCTTGACGTAAGGTCAATACAGTTCACATGCTGAATGATAATGTTCCCAAGCATGTTTCTGTTAATGCCAAGTGTTGTGACACGGCGATAAGTCTGTTGACAAAAGCAAAGTACGTGTTCCTGCAAGATTATTAAACAGGTTGCTGATATTGTATTCAGAATTATCAGCTGCTACAAAGAAAGACAACACTAAACAGTAAATGCACTTTCTACCACTGATAATAATGCAAATAAAACAGAAACAGTTGTCGACAAATCAGCAGTGAGTCGCTTTAATCCCTGCTCTCTGCCTCATGCCGTAGAGTCGTGCGCGCGATGCTAAGCTCTCCGAGTGGCGGGGTTACGTTTGTGCATCAGGTCATTCCTGTAACGGGCTGGTCCGGGTCGGCCCGCTCCCCCTCTGAGAGCCCCTCTCATCAAGCCCGCCTCTCCTCTGCCACCCTCTTCCCCACAATCCCCATAAACTCTCATAATTGCCACATTAAACTTGAGTTTATTATTTTTCTCCAGGTGCAGGTGTGCAGATGATATGAGCCCCAGGTTGCATTTACATACAAATTGAAGGTTTTTATTAATCAGGCAGGCAGCAGGAATCAAACGGCAACACTCCATCAGGCCTTTAAATACATTTGGTGACATTTTTACCCGGCATTAGCATGATAGGGCAAGCGGAGTATAATGTACCAATGATTGCTTTTCCATTGAAAGCACAAACGGTTTCATTTTTCCTGTCATCTCAAATAAGTGTTAAAGAGGGTTTGGAGGCTATTGTGCGAGTGCCGTATGCTGGGGACTTGGGACCACTGATGGCCATATTAAATAACCATTAGCGCCTGAGCTTAGATCATTGTGGCATCCGCCGCCTCTGAATTTATCCTGTGATTTCAAATGAAGGCAAGCTGTGCCAGCTTTCATAAAGTGCTCCAGCCCTCTCCATTTTTCCTCAAACTAAATGCATTACAACGGTAATTTTGTGACTGTTAAGATAACTAGCGTTAACAAGCACTTAATTAAAATGTACAATAAATAGCCGTCTGCAGCCTTATCTCCCCTCCAGAGCAGCGCTGGTAGGAGGCTCCAATGCTCAGGCCGGCTGTTCCCCAGCTCGTTTGCAGATTAATTGCTTTTCTGTCTGGCGAAGCCTGTCTCTTCTGCAGCCAGATCGTAAATAGCCAGATAGGGAGTTTATCAATCAGGGCTCTCTACCTCACTGATCTCCCCCACAAAGCCCTGTCTGTCTGTCTGTCTGCCTGCCTGCCTGCCTGCCTGCTTGTCTGACTGTCCCTCTGTCTGTCTGCCTGCCTGCCTGCCTGTATGGATGTACATCTCACACCCTCAAGCAACCTCTCCATAAATAAGCTTCGAGAGGCTTCAGCTGCGATAAACCTTCAATTAGCAGAGGATTCTTTATTGCCTTGTGTTGTGCGTGTGTATATGTAAATTGATGCTTCTTGATATGCTCACGTTTCAGCGCTGGCTTGTGTGTATGTGTGTGTGTGTGTGTGTTTTTCTGTCTGCTTCTACTCTATCCAGGCTTTTTCTTTCTTGACGGGGCACATGAATCTGTGTTAGAAACGTGACAAATGGAGCATTGTTGATACAGGGCTTATGTTTCTGTAACCTCTCTTGACACCGTATTTATGTCTGTCTGCAACATATACCTACTTTACGGCGGTGCTTTTTTTTGTGTGTCCATTTATGTGTATGTTGGGTGTGTTACAAATGGGCCTAGAGTGTATCACAGGGGTTAATCAAACACAAGCTGTACATAAAAGCAGCCAGGGGTTGTGGGAGACAGGAGAGAAGCGAGCGGAGAGTATTTACAGTAATAAAAGTTAACAGCGGTCAGCCCCTTGGGATCGCATTACCCCTCAGACATGTGGCTGCTGCTCGCTCCTCACAGCTTTATAGACCTTGGCCCTCGGTGAGCAACCTGCAAACCCCCCGCTTGTTTTTCAAAGGGAAGAAAAGAAAACACGCTAAAGCAAACTCGGCCCGCTTCCCAACACCGATGCTTGCCCTCCTCTGACTGTGTCCCACCCTTCACCTCTGGATGATAAATCTGCCCACAGAAGCTGTGAGGAGGAAGACCCCCGTGCTGGAAGACCCCCATGTGTCCTGCATGACACATCCTGTTTGTGTAGTCAGGGCTCCAACCGATGATCTTCACACTCATAATTCACACAACGACAACATTCACTCCAAGACTATTTATAAATATGTAAATGGTGGAGTTGTGAGTGTTTGTGAGGACACGAGGACACAAACCTTCAGTGTTTGAAAACAAATTACAGGACAACGTAAAAGCTTCATATTCAGCCAGAACTTACACATCATCATATTTATGTGATGTTGTCAATTTGAAGGGAGGTTGTTTTTGTTGGCTACAATGACATCACTTCTCCTTAAATTAGGAAAATCATGTCTGCGTAAGCTTTTGCTACTCAACTGAACTTCTGAATAAACACTGATTTTCCGGGCAGGTTTGAACAAACATGTCACACAGATTTCCCATGGTAGGAAGGGTAATTGTTGTGTTTCCACAGTTTGTCTTCGATTTTGACTGACTATAGGAAATTGGAAATGATGATTGCGGAGTGGCTGAGACTCGGCTCTGATAACGTTACACACTCACAAAGCTCCACGGGGACTTTCAGGCTCGCTGTGTTCTGATGCCAGATAATTCCGTTGTATAAAGAGACTGTCAAACACTGTGAGAGCCAGTTTCACTAACAGCTAAAGTTAGTAGCCACGCAAATGTTCCTGCATGTATCCCAGTGGTACCATGAGAGAGAGAGAGAGAGCGAGAGAGAGTTAGAGAGAGAAAGAGATTGCGGACACTCATGGTGGTCTGAGGGCCTGTGGGGCTGTCTGGCAGGCAGATTAGGGGAGCAGCTATGTGACAGCGATGCTACAGTTATCAGACCCACTTTAGCCAGAGTGATTTATAATGTGGGGACGTGATGAATGTAGTTCTGAGCGAGTTAGGGGGTCGGTGGAAGCTGGCTCAGAGAGGAGTGGGAGGCGCACGGGTGTGACATTTTGGGGCGTCGCAAATAGAGGAAGAGAGCGCAGAGCTTCCTGTAGCCTCCACCTCTGCTGTTGTAAATCATCTCCTTACAGGCGCAAACTCAAAGCTTGTGTCTCGTACACCACTTCGGGAATAGATATGATAATATGCGGATGTGCTGCCCCGATTGGTCTGTTCCGTCCCTGCTCATCATGACCCTCTGTTGTGACAGCCACAGCAGATACAATCAATACAGATATCAACACAGGCTTATGTGGGCCAACAGAGGAAGATTCTTCAGTGACCGCAGGGAATTTATGAAAAACAAAGAGATAGAGATAGATTTCCCCCACAAAGTTTTTTTATAATAACAAAACCATTTAACTAATCGCTATTAAGTTACGATTGGGACATCTGATTTATCCAGCCAAAAGTACACCCACACACACACACACAAAAGCACACACCTTCGCATCGGCCTTGTGTCTGAATGAGTCACCTGTCACTTTGCAGGTGCTGGATATGCATGATTTGTGTGGCTGGGCACATGTATAAATCCCCATGGTCTCCAGTGACAGTAATTCAACACAGCGTATATTTTCCATAAATAATTTGCTGCTCATTGATTTCCAATACGGGAGGAGAAATATGCCAGAGTCTCCTCCAGGAGGGCTGTGGATGTATTCAGCGCTCACTTTTGTGGTGAAAGTTGTGACAGCGAAAGGCCATAGCTCGCCATGATGAGACCTGGCAAAGCTACACTGGCACTTGTCAAGAGCGGGGGACTTGTAAGCAGAGAGGCAGCGTAGAGCAAAGCTGCTATCTGTGTCTGCATCTGTAGTTGGATGCATATAAAAGTGGGTGAATCATAAACCAAACAGAGGATAATCTGGAATGTCAGCGTTTCTCTTTCTCTTTAGCGTATTATTCACTCTATGTTTACACGCACATTCAAACTTTGACTCTAATCTGATTACACCTTATGTAATCACCTTAATCAGTTTGAAACCAGCAGATTGTGCATTTGTAAAATTTTTTGCTCAAATGATCCATTGTGTTCGGACTGAACTAAGCCACCTACGTGTACTTGCCTTCTTGTGCCGATTAAACAATGAGTCACAGACATTTTAATGGAATGTTTTCAAAAATAAATATGAGGAATGCTAAGCACTACAGAAAACGAAAGGCAAGAAAACATATTTTAGCATATAGCTTTAAAACTATACTTTATACTACTATACTATATATTTGTAGATATTTTTAATATATTGTCCAGCATACACACACATTTCCAGTCTAGGTTCCTTTGCACTGATGGCTCTAATGATACAATCGCACCATAACTTAAAACGGTAGAAACTTCATCATCAAAACCGGTTTTTCAAATTACTTCACGCTGTTTCTGTTTGTAAAGTTGCATTCGTAACTTCCACTTCTATGTGCAACATAATCTGCTGAAGTTGCAATGTATTTTGGCCGATAATGCGTTGGATTACAACAACTAGACCCAGAGGCCCAAAGACGCAGCAGCCTGGCCGGAGCAGCTCGGTCCATAAGTCCTGGTTCATTAAAGGTTATTTTCTCTCTCTATCTTCTGTACAGGCAGAGAGGGACTATAAGTCTGCCCACCTCTGTCATTAGGTGATTTGGTGTGGCCATTTTGTTGTAGTGTCACCTTCTTGACTGATCAGGTTGTTGATTGGGGTGTTTGCTGGCACCTCAGAGAGGGAAGGCAGGAATTGATGAGGTTTAATTGGTCTGTCTCTTGTCAGCTCTCATTAGTTCCTCATTTAACACTATCTGATGGTGTGAGTCTATTGCACCTACAGGGCCAGTGTGTGTGTGTGTGAGTGTGTGTGTGTGTGTGTGTGTGAGGTAAGGGAGCTACGCAGAAACAATAGATATGTGTGTGTGTGTGTGTGTGTGTGTGTGTGTGTGTGTAACAGGTGATGTATGTGTGCTGGAGATACAGAGGGTGTGTGTGTGTGTGTGTGTGTGTGTGTGTGTGTGTGTGTGTGTGTGTGTGTGTGTGTGTGTGTGTGGGTGAGTGAGTGTGTGTGGGTTGTTTTATTGAATCCAAGTGTTATCTTGGCTCACCTTGGGGTGTGGTGGCGATTCCTTTGTGATCAATAGGGATAAACCCCTCTGGAGGAAAGCAGACTCATTTCACACTCTACCCATTCTCCACTAAGAACCCATGTTGTTATTTTCTAACACAGGGACTAAGTGTGTGTGTGTGTGTGTGTGTGTTTGAGGCCATTTTAGTTTCAAAACAAAAACAAACCTATAATGTCTCAGCATTGTGTTCAGCCTATTTCAGGTCTTTAGATTGTAACGTACCAGTATCAGTGTCAGTATCAGTATCACGTGTAGTTCTCGTTTTGCTAAATATAAACTTTGTTGTACAGCAGGTTTACTCACTATAAAACTGTTTAAAACTTTTTTTTTTAAGTGATTAGTTTAGTTTATAAGTTTATCAGGGAGTTTATTCCAGAACAAAAGTTCCTCTTCCTTTAAAGAATTGGTGTGTATGTGTAAGACAGATCATCTTCTCACCTTCTGCTTTTGAAACTGTGGTTGTATTAACACATCACACACTCTTTGAAAGTTCAGACTGAGAATTCTTCATTGCCATAATTAATATCGTCATCATCATCATCATCCCTTTTATCTTTGCCGGAATTAAGGACACGCTTGATAACGATGACGCCATATTGTTAGCGCAAAAATTTACATGTGCGGACATTGATACGTCCCATCATGCTTTGCCCCGTGAGTGACAGCTGTTAAGACGCCCCCGACATGTTGGTGAGAATTGGTGTGGACGTGGCAGCGAGCTGTGGAATTCGCCGCCGACGCTCGCTGATAGCTCTCTGAGGGCTTGGGTGACACTCCAGTGACGGCCTAAGAGCCATTAATTTTAGCCTCTGGAGTGGCTGCCGTAACAAGATCCCACACACACACACACACCAACCAACCCCAACCCCGACCCCGACCCCGACCACCCCTCCCCCCTCCCTGCCCGTCCTCGCAGCATGGCTCCTAAATATACATTTATTTTGAGAGGGAGTCCCCCCCTCGTCAGGATATGATGGATGTCGACTAATCGGATGGCGTGCAAGTGTGTGTCCACGGTCGGGCCCCCCCTGCATCGGTCGAGGCGGCGGGTGTAAATCTCTGCGATGGCGCTTTGTTGGGGTCTTGTCTTTGGTAAGGATCTAAGAGATATGATACCCTGTGCTGTTGCTGCCTGAGTGCGTCTATCTTAAGACTCCACATGGAGGTCTGGCATTCAACTCGGGGGTCTCTGTGGGTTTGGGGGCGGGCTGCCTATAGCCTACAGTTACCCCAAGAAACCCTCACTGGTTGCCCCCCCCCGCCCAACCCGTCCTCGCCTCGTAGCCCCACGAGCACATCTTAGATAAGCAACCCGCTCGCTTGGCATTTCACGCCGGTGCAGAAATGACACTTATCCTATTTTTGCTGGGCCCGGACACCGGTGTTGCTAGGCTGTACCTGCTGGCTGCTGCGTACACGTGTGCTTGTCTGTATGCGTGTGTATAAACATCCACATGCCCACGAGGGTACGCATACACTATGTTAGACACTTGCATCATCTTCGTGACATCAGCTGCTTTCCGGTACTTGACTCACTCCCTGAAACACAGATCCTCCCTGACAGGCTGCTCCTCTCTCTCTGCCTGCTCGTGGGTGCTGGACACTGCTGGGTGGAGGATAAAGCGTGGCTGCTGCTCAGAGGCTCCGTGGGGGTAAGGACCTGACAGCTCCTAGGGGCACGGCAGATGGTCGAGGGGGCACGATGGGGCTTCCTGGCCTGGCAGTCTTTGACCTGCAGTGGGGGAGAAGGAGGAGAATGACGGCTTCGAGATCATGCAGTGACTTTTCCGACATCTTCTCCCTCCTCGCATTGGCTAAATAGTCCTCTATAGACAAAGGGCGACTGCGTAGCACCGCAGATGAAGCCGCAAACTGAAATACCTGTTACAATCAAATGGATCGGTGCAGTAAAAGCTACATTTATTGTGTCATACACTTCAGGATTGTAATTTCATGAACAATAACCAAACAATTTGAGAACGCTGTTTGAGGGCCAATGCTCAGTTTTCACTTCCTATCTCCATGAATAAACCTCTGATGTGAGATTCTGCATTAAGCCTTAGATGGAGGGAGACAAAAAGAAAAGAGAGGAGAGATAGAAAGCCAGAAAGAGAGGAGAGAGAGGGGGGTAGGTGGTGATGTCTAAGTGAAGAGCAATCCGTGTCCTGGAGGATCTAATAAGCAGGTTGAAGCCTGATAAGGATAAGCTGTCCCCCTGGCTCTAGGGAGCCTTGTTTTCAACCCCCCCTCCCCCCTCCCCCCCTCCCTTCCTTTCATTTTTGAAGATACTTCTCTGAAAACAAGAAGATCAAGTGTGATGGAGAGACAGGGGAAGTGAAAGTGCATAAAGAGTGAATGAATGAAAGTGGGAAGGGGGTGGAAAATGGAAGAGAAGAGGCAGTGAAAATGAAAAAGTTGAGGAGGGAATACAGGAGGGAAAGAAAGTCAAAAGGGACGGAGAAAGAGGAAGGATTGTAGGGAAAGAAGAACATCCCTTGAATTAGGAGAGTGAGAGTGGAGGAGGTATGGGGAGGAGAGGTGAAGGAAGGGAGACGCAGAGGGGACAGATGAGGAGGGAGGAAGTTGATAGTGCTTATAAATGGGCTGAAAAGGACCTGCTGGTGTGTCAGAGCTTTAGATCCCACCCCCTCCCCAGGGGGAAAAGGGGAGAAAAGAGAGAGGAGAGACATTGACCTTGCATTATTTATGCTTAGTGCTATTGGCCCAGGCAGACGCTGCTTCCCATTGTGTCTTCATAATGAGCAACCGCTATGAAGCTAAGGAAGAGGAAGCACAAGCGGGGAGGGTGGTGTGTGTGTGTGTGTGTGTGCGTGTGTGTGTTGTTGTGATGTGTGTGGTGTATATTTGAGGTGGGGGGTCGTTACAGTGTGGATTCAAGATTCAGGGGCACAAGTAGGCACCCTGCATGTACTGAGCAGGCTCACACACACACACACACACACACACACACACACACACACACAGGACACACACATGTTGTATGTCCTGAGCAGGGAGACAGCACTAAACTGTGTGTGCTCAGTGTGAGGGAATATGAGGGGATGGGGAGGGTGGAGAGGGTCAGCTGTTGTTTCCTGAGTGCCACCCTCATTTTCGTATGACAGCTGCAAGCCAGGGAATGTTCATAATGAAGAAAGGATGAAGCCATTGTGCTCATACAAGATGTTGTATCACGATCTGTCTTCCTCTCTCACAATGCAGTCAAAAAAAGACACACAAAACACTAAACTAAACACCCCCCTAACTCCATACACACACACTCACACACAAACTTGGCAGCATTTCCACCATGTATTAAAAAGCAATTTCAATCCAGATATGCAGTCCAGATAATCTTAATGTGACGTATAAACACTTTGTGACTAGAACACAACTGGATACAGACACACACGCACACACAGACACACACGCACGCACAGTCCAGACATCCAGGTTACTATTATAATACGCAGTTTAGGCTTCACTTTCTTCTGTTTGGGTCTGTCCTCATCATCAGGTTACCTTGGTTACTTGTGACTATGGTGAAAAGTGCTCTCACAAAACAACTTAGTGGGAAAATATATAAATATTTGCATATTTTAATAATCAATCAATAATTAACACTGCTGCGGGTCCCACCATCCTCTATCTCACACACACACACACACACACGCGCACACACACACACACACACACACACACACACACACACACACACACACACACACACACACACACACACACACACACACACACACACACACACAGTAAAACATGCAGGGGGCTTACAGGGTCTGTGCTTCATAGATCTGTGGTAGAAATGATCCGCTGGCCCCATTAAAGCCAAACTCTGGGCTCCTCCCACTTACCTTTCACCCCTGTCACACATTTGTGTGATCCCACTGTCAGTTTCAAATTTAATTACATACGGCTCGACATACACAGGCCTTACCCTGTCATTACCCCGTCTGGGTCCACCCACTCATCATAGACCCACGTACACACACGCCTCTTGGTTATGATAGTCGATGTACTCAGTGTGTTTTGTGTGTGTGTGTGTGTGTGTGTGTGTGTGTGTGTGTGTGTGTGTGTGTGTGTGTGTGTGTGTGTGTGTGCATACTGTGTCCTCCTCTCTCCCTGTTCCTCTCTGTGCCTGGGATGTGGAGATTTGTATGGCGTGTTAGTCACACCCTGTGTTATCAGCATCTCTGTGATGAGCATAAGCATAGCCTGAGGGGACTGGGGGTAGTTTCACAGATGGTACAGTGTCAGGGTCCCTGAGTGTGGTTTAGAGAATGGCAAGAAGCTCTCATTCCCTATCCTCCGCTCTCGTCACCCCGCGCTCTGGCACTGCCAAGATGCCATCTTCTCCCAACACAGGGTAAAGGTCGACCCTGTCAGACCCTGTGGACCAGCGACCCGTGTCGTACCTCTTTTTAAAAGCAACCCACCGAATATGGCAATCGATGCTTCCCAGAAACCTTGGCCTAATCCCGTTATCCTTTTCCTTCAACAACCTGGAAGGGACAAGGGGCGGGATCCTAAAAGTCGGCAGCCAAGAGAGCGGCGCGGGGCCTCGCCCCCATCGCTGTGAAAGCGGGCTTAGCTCAAGCACAATAGGTGTGTAATTTCAGGTTTTTGTTAAGCCAAAATCCAATCACATACATGACTGCAAGATCACAGAGGAACACAACAGGGGAACAGGGCTGGGAGGTGTAGGTGTCTCTACCTCACACAAACAAGCCCTGCACAAGTGAGGTGCCACCGATGACATCCTGCTAACAAACCAACCCTCAGCAGAGAGATTAGGCCGGCTCTCCGTCCGAGATCTCCACACACACACAAACACACACACACACACGCAGGCGCACACACACACACACACACACACACAGGGCAGGGATGTGCTGATATCTGGCTCCTCACTCTCTAACCTGGCAGTTTGTGGATCAGATCTTTAAATGGAGTCCGTTTAAAAGCAAAACTAGGAAGCACAGAAGACAAAAAACATTTCACAGATGTTTTTTTGGGGGAAAATACAAGTGATGCAAACTCACTATAAACATGAATGTGCTTAACTATTCCTTTTACTTTGTGTTCTCATCTCGCTAATTACAACCCCTATGCTGAAACATTTCTAAATGAAAGGGCACGGATTTAATTTTACTGTATTCATCTCATAAATACTTTCGTAACGACTTAAAATTAATAGTATAAAGTCTGTTGTCTCCTCCTGAGACTGACTTCGGCAAAACTGAAGCCGTGTGATAGTTTGCAGTTTTGTTTTTGCCTCTTGTTTATGCCGATGATAAATGAAATTAATACATGCACTTAATATTTGAAATGCCGGTATGAATAATTTATGATATTGAGGCAGATTAAAAGTAAAGAAAAAACAGGGAGAAGGCCAGTAATCACCACTACACAAATTCAGGACAAGCAAAAATGAATTTTTCACAGCCAGGGCCCGTTGGTCTCTCTCTCTCTCTTCATAGCTTGTGTGTTGGGAGCTGAGGGATTAATGGTGTGCATCTTGACCTCATTCCACCAAATGTAGTCTGAAAGTTTTCCTTTGAAGCTGATTTATAGAAAAAACATAAAGCCTAATGCATCTATTCAGGACGCCTAATGAACGCAATACCTTAATACCAAGTCATGCTAATCCATGCTTGTTCGCGACGGACAGACATGATCATTACCATCATCATAATTATTATTCATGTTAGGCAATTAATGTTGCTGGTACCTCTATTCTGACAACTTCATTAGCATTGGTCCATGGCAGTAATGGGCAGATGCAAAAAAAAGGGCTGGGAGAGTTTTGCCGGATCTGATATATGTTTTATTGATAAAGGTGACACCACATTTTCACCATTTTCTCCTTAAATGTTCCGCATCGTTGGTCCAATACGCCTCTGATCGGGCCAAATAGTCCCTCTATGCCGAGCACGGGGCAAGAAATTAGGGATCTCCTGCTGCTTTCATCTTTGATCACACCGGCGTCGTCCGTGAAAAGAGCCAGAAACATTTTCCCTGTTGTTGATTAGTCGTCTAGATTCTCATACTGAAGTGAATATTCATGCAGAAAGCGGAGAGGGAAGCTATCAAGTCCGTTTAAACAGGGGAGTAAATAATGTGAACTGGCTGAGTAAAGCTGCTTGAAACGTCTCGCCAAACCCTGGCAATGGTTGAAGTCTTCCAGTCCAAATAAGAAGTGAACTAAACGCAAGATAAACAGCACCACCGACCTGTTTTCACTTAGAATACATATTTGTGGCCATTTACTCTGATTTTCGGCGCATGGAAAAGTCTCTGATGTCGAAACGTTTAGAACAAAAAAAAAACGTAGCACTCGCAGAAATAAAACACGAGCTCGTCCCGCACTGCTGCGACGTCAAAAAAAAAAAAAAAGATTTCATACCGTTTTGCTTCTGTCAAATGCAGACAAAATGCACTTGACCACTTATTTATAGATTTCCTCTGCTTAAGGACACATGGAAGCCATTCTAGTTTATAAAAAAAAAATTAAAAAAAGCTTCTCCACAGTTGTTGCTATTTGTGCTGACAGATGAAATATAAAGATGGCCCCATATTTAAAAGTCACACATACGGAATATCTAATATGAAAAACGCAATGGTGATGTATATTCAGAAAGCCGGGCGTGGACTTGAATGGCAAAGGCAATAAGAAGAGCTTACGATGAGGCGGTAATGGGGAATGTCTGCCATATAATATTGCAAAAATGATGGTGATTACTATACTGCAGAGCACAGAGAAGATCTTTGCATTGCCTTCGCCATCACAGCGACGAGGGAAATCTCTCATCCTCAGGCCAACACTCGTATGAGCTCTTGATCTGCTGTAGATGAGATGGAAGGACAGCTGGAGATGAAGGGATTTTGCGTTGTGTAATTGTAAATGATTACTGTCTTTATACTGCTGGACTCTTTCTTTCTTTCTCTGAGCGTCGGCAGCTGGTTTGAAATTCTTTTATGCTTGCCGAGGCCAAAAAAAGAGCCTAATTCCACCAAATGGTGAGCAGGAAAAAAAAGCCACCCACTATAGATATTTCCATCGAGAGAAATGAAATATTAAACGTGTTCATTATACCCTCAATTTGCAGTTATTTCTCATTGCACACAGCCATTTTCCCATTTTCCCCGCTCTCTTATTGGCACGGCGCTCAGGGCCTTGAGAGAAATCTCTCTTTTATTATTTAAATCCATGCATGGGGGCTGAGCCAGGCGAATCATCTCACGTTTGCAAGCCCACTCCCTAATTCTGATTGGCAGCTTGATACACACTCAGCGAATGGAGAGGGTGATAATGCCTGTGACAAAGAAAAAATATCTCCTCTGCGTTATGTTTTTATTGGTAATGGGAAATGTGGAGTTCACACACAATAAAAGTAGCCTTAGTAATTGGAAGTGGCAATGGGCTGTGTCCGTGCGTCTGTAGGGCTGTCAGAGCTGCGATGTAAATTTCTTTGACATGTTTTTGTCTGGCTAAAACTTTAATGTCGTGGGTGTGACCAATCGGATGCAAATGTCGTTTTCATCCCTCACCGATGAGATGACCTCTGTCATTTCCCCAGGGAAATCAAGCTTTAAAAAGTATTTGATAGCTGTAACTCCCCTCACACGCTCACACGTACACACAAACACATACAAGAGAGTCATAATACACGCACACACACACACACATGCAGACACTCCGCCTTACAGTATCTGTGCAGGCCCGAGCGTGTGCATAAAACACACACACGCGTGCATCCACACTCCCCATATCCTTGCCCACCTCCTCACCCACTGAGCCACGCTCGGTTAATGCATTCAACATGCGACGGTGCTGCATGCCTGCCTGTGCTCAAACAGACATGTGATGAGATTGAAGGTTCTCTTTCATGCCGCTGTAACGCTTTGGAGCATTGGAACGTGGACACAGCAGTTCCTCTGTCAGTCTGTCATAACCTTTGACAGGATACGGCGACCACAACACTGCCTATATAAGCGGTCCAGGCTCAGTGCTCGCAGGCATCCGCACTCTAAACCTCAGGCACACACAACACACATTGTCTGCGTACATGTTGTGTGTGTGTGTGTGCTGTGTGCTTGTATGTGTGCGTGCCCTGTATGAATAATACTGCATGTGAAGGCCAGCTTTAATATCAGTCTGGAATAACGGACTCTTTTGTACATTGTGAGGCAGCCAGCATCTGAGACCAATAAAATAGTGGCCCTTGGGTCACAGCTCCAAGGATGAAGGAAGAAGATATAATCATACACAGAGGACACAACACCTTTTTTGTGCTTTCTCCGCATATTTGGGTGCGGCGAGAGTACGGACCCTTCATAAGTTTAATATTTTCACAGTGTGACCTTTTGTCACTAATAGAGTGGCTGGCCAATAAGTGTATATTGTATCTTTAGGGGGTGCAGCCATATTAGTGCGGCAATGGGCTGTAGAAGAGGAAGGCAGACTTGCCGCATGGAAGACACATGGTGTTGAGACGGATACAGACAGGAAGCATGTGTGTGTGCGCGTGTGTGTGGGTATGGAGGCGTGCCTGCGAGTCAAAGTGTGATTGTGTGCTGGTGTGTGTGAGATAGCGTGCAGTGTAAGTGCATGCATGACATTTCTTTTTTTTTCTTTTTTTTTTGCAATATATCTCATAATGACATTTGGAATGTCTCTGGAAAATGGAGCCTAAGCCAGGGAGGTTGACAGTCAGAAACCACAGGCTGAAGTTAAACCTCAGCATTGCAGTGAACCATATGCTAAACCCGTGTCATACCCAACTCCCAAGATTCGGCGGCAGCGATTGACTAAAGCCTTAAGATAAACATTGCAGGGGGAAAACAATTTGAGGCCTTTTTGGACAATTTGTTTGATAAAAGACACACGTTTCCAGTCTGCAGGGATCAGTTTGTGTATATCCACGTGCGGTGTTGTCTCAGCCGGGCTGAGGCCTCGTTAGCTTCTATAAATGCTGCGTGCAGATGTTCGTCTGGCCAATATTTTAACTTGCAGGGTTTGCCGTAACTCCGATTTCCCAACCAATGTACAGTATATGTACTAAATAACTTAAATTCACACTCGGCCTGTTGTAGCCTTTCCTCACGGACCGTCCCAAAGTAGCAGCCTTTAAATTTGCCCGGCATAAAGTGGCGTTAGTACCACATCCCTCAGTCTTAGCAGCGCCGCCATTGGTCAGCGAGGCCTGCTGTCGGATGCTACCAGCACCTGTTGTGGGCGACTCTGGCGGTCATAAGCAAAGCACTTTATCCCCCCGTCTCCGTGGCAATCATCGCAGCCAGCTTACTGGGTTATTATAGCGCAACCTTAGCACGTTTACACCGGCTGCCAGATATCCTAGCGGGTGCTCCCTTCATGTGCTTCTTCATGTTGTTTTCTTCAACTCATTTCATCCCCCAGGTTGCAAAAGACAACTTCTCTTTATTTAGGGCAGGTAATAATTAGAGCAGACGGCTTGTTTGATTTCCACCTTGATAACACCTTCAGAATGTTGTCAGCGAGTGTAAATCTGTACCTGCTGTTAGTTTGGCTCCTTTCATTTGTTCATTTGTTCTTGTCTCTTTTTGAAAAACAGGTTGTTGTGGTGTTTGTGCGTGTGTGTGTGTGTGTTTGGTGGTGTCAGTGCAAGTCTGTCGCTGTGTATTGTGTCAGTGTTGTTCTGTGGTTGTTCTCAGTAGGTGTGTGTTTCTGTGTGTGTTGCGTGGAGGTTAGGCTTTTTGATCTTAGTGGGGAGACGTGAGTTGCCCTGGGCTGTGAGGCTCATTAGGTATGTACTCCTCTGAATGCGAAAGTATTTGTTAAACCACATGACAAGAATACCTCTCTGCAGCAACAGATGTGCTGTAATTAGAGAGGGCTTAAGTTGTCTTAGAGCTGTGTGGAAAGTCATCACCAGCTGATAAGTTTACAACAGCGGCCCACCCCTCCCTCATGCGCGCAAACACACACACACACACACACACACACACACACACACACACACACACACACACACACACACACACACACACACACACACACACACACACACACACTTGCACCCAGACTCACCCACACGCGCAATTCCACTCGTTGCATTATGTGTGAAACTAAGAGGGCAGGGATACTGCACAGGCACACACACACAAACACACACACATTCACATCCGACACAGGTATGACAAATAACAGTGAAACTCACACACTCACACACACACACACACACACACAAACACAGAAAGTTAACACATATGCACAGGGACATCTCTGCAGCCACTCCTTGTTTTCTCCTCTACCTATATTTCTGAAATATAGTTGTGTTGTGGAAACATTAACTTGATGTTGCTTTTATACTGACGGTATTTACTGTAAGCACTTTTTAAGCTGAAGTAATATGTTAGCCCAGCGCTGAGGCCAGTGGCCCTCCAGATAAAGAGGGCCGCTGATCAGAGCCATTATCCATTCTGCAGTGAATCAGGGAGATAATGGCCTATCTGTCAGCATGGGTCCTCCATAAAGCCATTAACACCTTTTGTTGTCCCCCTCCTCTTCTCCAAACGTGCTGGGCAGTTCAAAAAGGCAAACGAGGCAATCTGTTACACACACACACACACACACACACATATTTCTTTCACAACCTGCTCACATTTAGTTTTTTCGTGGTTTCAATTGTTTGTGCCATAAACATTTACCGTAAAGTTTGGAAAGTTAATACTGATACCGTTTCATCTATTTATATTTATCTACAAAACTATTGTATATTCATATATTTTTTAAGTAGGATCAGCGTCTATGGATTGTTGACATTGTTTCATGATTTTGCTACATCTTGCTGTTGTTGTATATGGTTATGACCTTATACCGCTTATGAGCTTCTCCTCTTAAATTTGTCATTTTTATTTACGCTACATGGTTAATTATTTGTCGCTAGTTTGGATTGGGTCCAATTGTGAGTTGAGTTTGAAACACAGGGTGGCGTTTGTTCAAAAACCACGATGTTGGTCTCTCTCCTCTTTCTGTCTCTCTCTCTTTCTCTCTCCTCCTCTCACTTCAACCTCCACAATGCATCAGCATCATCCCTCCTCCTCCTCTTCTGATGACTCCCTCCCTCCCTCACTTCTCACTCCTCTCTTTCCTCCCTCCCCCCCTCCCTCTCTCCCTCTCCTGCCTCTGTTGCCTTTGGCAAATTGGCAAATTGTGTTTTACTAACGTGGGTACATGTGTTAAGTGGGGATCAATTGTTTGTTTAACAGGGTGCCTCTATCAGACTGGGAGGGTGTAATTAGAGGAGAGGCCCTTTTCTTAATACAGGCAACGTTAGTATGTGTGTGTGTGTGTGTGTGTGTGTGTGTGTGGGTGTACAGGCTATCCAATCAATGCCAAATCTCGAGGAAGCATCGGCTCCAATTTGGTTTAGGGAAATTACATTTATGACAAACCTCATTGGAGGGGTGGAGGCTCAGCATTCAGCCAAGTTAGCGTCCTACTGTGCCTCCTTGGTTGCTAGCCTAAAGCCAAAACCCAGTATCCATAATGAACCAGACTAAGGCACGGATAAGAGCCCTATAATATCTGATTATTCCCATCGCCATTTTACTGGTTGGCTTTGTTCAGATCAAAGGCGCTCTTTGAAACACCTACAGCGAGTGAGGATCCCAAACGCTTGCCAGCTCAGGCAGACCTGCCCGTCCTGCCAAAACAGGCACCGACAACAGAGAAACAAAAGCAAATTCTGTTCACACTCCCACTTTCTCGCTCTCTCTTTTCTCTTTCACAAACACACACATACATACAACATTTGCATGTACGCCGAGGCTTGTAAAGAGACGCTTTTTTGCTCGATGCTTTGGAAATCAAACCGTCCAGTTGAGATCAAGAAGAACAGCCAGGCTGTTTTGGGCACACATTGAAAGGAAAGTAGTAGATGTGCACCATGTGGGACCGAAGCATCCCATTTGTAGCACTCTCCTGTAAAGAGTGTGTGTAAGGACAAACGGCCTACATTGACATCTGGCTAAGAGGGAGCATATGATCGCCGGAATGTTGTTCTATTGTTCAAAGCGTCTCTGTCGGCGTGTGTTATTTCACAGCTAGGTGAAAAGTGAGAGAGTGAGACAGATACGATCTGAGTGGCTGTATTCTACACAAAGTAAATAGACAGCAAAATATGTACAAGCCGTGGACGAGCCTGTATTGGTTTGTGTGTGCGCATGTGTGTGTATGTGTGTGCACGCGTGTCCAATTGCCTCAGGACAGACTACAGCCTATTGGCAGCTCTGCTTGTCAGTGTGTCAGTATCCCTGTGGCATAGATGTTAACAGGGAGGCTTATGGATATTTTGGACATCTGATCCTGGTGGTAGATACGAGGTGCTTAGTGGTTGAATTCTCCCCGTGAATCAGTGTGTATGCACAAGAACTCATCTTCTGTCCCTTCCATACTGGGCACTTTACTTTCACGCTGCCTTCCACTGCATATAATCCATTTAGAAAATGGACACCTGGCTGCATGTGGTGTGTTTTGCTGACGCTGGACGTTATCAATGCTGTCTTTTGTTTAGGAGAAACACAGACAGTGGAAAAACAGCCTGATATGTCGGGCTGGTAGTTTTGATCCTTTTATATTTAACCTATTCTTCAACCTCAGCAATTACTGCGATGGTATCCATGAGCAATATATTTGGCATTTTATAAAAATACTCACTATTAAACCTAAAAGCAACCTCATTATCTACACAAATTATCTGAAAAATGGCATCTGATGAGAGCGACTTTTATATCTTTCATCAAAATGCATTCTTGTTATCTAGATGCTGCCTGTGTTGTGATCTGATCTCAGTTGGTGGCCTGCAACACCATATCAGCCCACCCATTGTCTTTGCTCCATGGAATTAGTATTATTCACTTATACAGCAACTAGCAACCATCCATGTTCAAGTGTATCTCACCTTCAAATAACGTTTTCAAAGAGAAGATGAGGTGGGGTGATATTTTGTCCAATGGACGGTCCGGGTGTCTGGAAGAAAGGATTGTGTTTTGATTACAATGCATTCTGCGAACATGCACACTTGTGACCACGTTATCTGTCTAATGTATCCAGATATTGAGAGTGCACGTTAATGTGAGATGTAAACAGGAACTTTGTGTCCGTGCCTTGGCTTACAGTTCCTCCTTGCAGGAGGAACAGAGAGCCAGCTCTCTGTTCCTCCTGCAAGGCTGATACTTCTATTTTGATCATTTAATGGTTTTGAGTTTTTTTTGTTAATGTCATGTGCTTTATTCACTGTGCACTTGCTGCTTTCACAGCATCCAGCCCTCACACCTCATTACTCAGTGCATATTACATGCCCCATGACTTGTAATATTGAGTTAATTTTCAGTAAATGCTATTTTTTACATGCCCTGATTGGACTGTTAGTAACATTATCCTTGTAAAATCAAGAAGCTCTTGAGCTTAAAACAATAATGAGCACTGTTATCCAAATGATGATATAACTCTGGAGAAAAATCAATCTCGTGGCATTGCTGCAGGCGACGATGTATTGGTGTATTCAAGGGTGGAGAATAAAACAGTGAGGAAATCTGCCTGCACGTTGCCTGTTTGAACCCCAGTGAGGTTTACTGACCAAGAAGCAGGCCAGTGCTGAAAAGACATGTTTAGGTGCGATTTAGCCCAATCCAGTTATGATTCAGATAAGATAAATATGTACAAGCTTAGATAAGGCTACCACTTATGTATAGCACTACAAACAGCCGATTACATACTATCACAGTACATTGTTTTCTGTTAATATGATATCAACCTGATCTGTTCCTCTGATGTGATAGAGAAATGGTGGCTCTTGGTCCCCTGACTGCCCGCACGTCTCTTCCAACAAGTCCTGTAACATAACTGTGCTATGCTAGAGGCTCACTAGATACTTCAGCAGGGTGTAGCCTAAGTCCGCATGCTACGCTAACTAGCAGCTGCAGCGCGACAGCAGAGACGGTGCTGAGTGACTGACAGTCTCAGGAGCCGCATGCCAGCCGATTCTGTCTCCCACCAACACCGGTTTGGCAATGACAGCCATTGTTGCCACCCCCAATTTCACACACCAACTAAATGTCTGCGGCTCGGCCAACTTGACTCTGACACCAACAAGCTAACTGCTGCTCATGCTACAAGAATAGAGGCAGGACATGGACGGTGGCATGTGGGTGCTACATGTATAAACATGTACCTCCACAAACATCAATGGGCTTGTGTGCATGAGACACAAAAACAGACCTACAGCACATTTACATTTGCAGCGTTTGACCTCAGCTGACTTAGCAATGACAGTACACACAACTGTTATCACGGGTGCAGGCACAAATAATCAGATACAAACAAAAGCAAACACCCGCACACACTCACACCCTTTCTCTAAATTTGAATACAGCATAGCGGATACTAATATGATTGGTAGATAAATTGCTCCCACAAGTATTTCAGAGAAGAGAATCACAGGCAAATGGGAAAAGGGGGCATTTCCATAGGAAACACAAAGCTAGTTTTACTTTCATCACATTACCAATCTAAACAGCTCAGCCATTCTCCGACTAAGCAATAAATGGCAGAGTGACATACGAGTGGGGCTGCCCCTTCTCATCTATTGTCGCGGCCTTTGAAGTTGCTTTTCAGGTCATTAAGCTCCATTTCCCATTCACAGAGAGCTTGTGTGGCGGCCGTTTGAGCGCAACAATGGACCCTAATGACTTAACGCTTCTGTTTTCATTCTCCACCTCTCATCCACCCCTCCTCTCTCCTCCTCCTCTTTACCCACTTCTTCATTCACCCCCACAAACGTCCCCTTCACCTCTTAAATGGCGGCTTGCACCCCTCGCTTGGCTCCCCACTCTTTTTTTTATGGAGCATTGTAATGAGCTGCAGCTGTGGGGTAAAATCTGGATGTAATGTCAACCCCAGCAGAGGAGGGCGACCCCGAGGAGCAGAGGTCAACGCATTGTAGTAGTGCCAAGCCTAGGGTCTATTAGAAGCTATAAAGGTTATTTATCCCATTTGAAGCTACAGCATGTCGTGGCACCCGCCTCCTCCTGCCCTCTCAACAGACACTCGCAAAATATGCACACAAACACAATCATCCCATGAGAAACAACATGTAAAATCCCTGTTTAGGAGCCTTTTGTCTGGGGTAATTTCTCTGACTTAATCGCTGAACAATTCCATTGGCTGACGAACACAAACTACCTGCCCTCATGCTTTCAGTTCTCACATCCTGGCATCCTAAATGTCCAAACGAGCATGATTTGAAACCTGTTACGCACATGCAACATCACTTATTCTTTGGAAAGCATAAAAAACTACACACAAACAGACACACACACTCTCTCACACACACACAGGCATAATCTCTCATACCAAACCAAGTAATATATTTACCCATGACTTCAAATAGGTGCGCCACAGTGGCCTCTCTCTGATAGAGCTGGCCAGGGCAGAGACAGTTTATCCTCTTCCCAGAGTGGCAGGCTAAGCGGTAACCCGAGCTGAAAAAACAAAAGGCACAAAGCCAATCGGCAAAATCAAACTGACCCCTGTCACTCTCTCCCTCTGCCACTGGCGTAATCTTAATTGAATCAGCCTTACAGAAAGATGTTGACACTGAGAGATTGCACAAACCTGGGAGGCCTTGGCAGGTCCAGGAGAAGCGCTTGGGAAAAAGTCCCCCAACCTATTCATTAATGTGTCCCCCATGTCCCACTCCCCCATTTCTCACTGTCTCACAGAGATAATGCCCCCCCTCCCCTGGCCAATTTGATCACTCACTGTGGTCCACCAATGGAGCCTCTTATTTTTCAACTATGTCCCAAGCAGCTAGCAGCTACCACCATGTGACACACATGGAGTCCCCATCCATGCTGCCGCTGCTATCGTAGCTCATCTTAAAGCGACTTACTTCAGCTGTCATCTAAAATTTGATATAATCTTTGGTCCCACTCACTTAAAATTGTTTTACTGCGTTGTTGAGCTCAGTGTTCTTCTGTTGGTTGGGTTGGTCATTGAAATCAAACAATAGCATCATCATGTGAACAGCTAACAGCAGAATAAGGGTGAAGTGTATGTTTTGGGCCTAATGACGTGCTTGTTTTCATGGGAAGCATTGATTGGATGAGTCATCCCCATGAGACCCATCCATCATGGCTGTCTATTGTGTCTCTGTTTGCACACCATTGAAACACGTCTAACCTTTCAGAATCACTAATAATCACTTCTAGGGTACAACAGAGATTCTTGTAATGTTTCTTGTACTATTCAGTCATTTTTTTCATTTATTATTTTGTATTAAAAGTCAAAAACGGTTCTCTGTGCTACTAATAGTCCACTGTCCATCCTTTACTTTATGTGCATGCACCTGAGATGTTTACTGTGAGACTCAGTTGCCCGTATCTTTTTGAACAAAAACTAATTACATATTTTTTATTATGTTATTATTAGACAGTATTTAAAGGGACATCCCATTATCTAGCAAATATGCTAGTCCTGTTAACAGTCCCATCACATGTGCTTCAAGCAATGCTGTTTTCTGGATTTGAAAAATGGGATTGTAAACATCTTGCAGATCCAAGCAACAAGGTTACCCATGCAAGTAGAAATGTCTACTGTGAGATTAGAAGTGACAGAGTTAGGAAACACTGTGGTCCTAGCTTGGCCAGATCTGCATATGAATGGCAGGCTGCTCCATGCAGGTGGCATGCGATAAGAGCCCTAATCTAGATGAAAGACCCTGGTGCAGGCCTCCCTTATTAGCTCTGATGAAGCAGGGGTGCGGGTTGAATGCTAATACCCAGATCCCTCCCTGTGCTCCCAGCCTGGCTTCCCGTGCTGACTCCCAGCTTTCCAGTCCCAGGGCTGTACGCAAAGCATTGTAAACAATGCCAGGACACATTGGCTTGATAGACCATTTCAATCATTTTCATGGGATGTTCAGCTTGGGATCTGCTACAGGAAGAGAGGCTACTGAATATAAGGGCTATATGTTTGTGCCATTATTTGATCAGGCCTATCTCAGCTGCTACTTAGCGCCAATGTCCTGGACAAGAGCAGAGACGCCAGATTCTGCCTCGGGGCAACTGTCATCCATTATGCATGTGCATTATTCATACAATTATTGATAACACTTTTCACATCGGTGATTACTCATACATTAGTTATCACAGTTGTTAATGTATTAGCATTAAAGATATTGTTATTAATGTGAAGTGATTTGAAGATTGTCTGGGCTCCCGGGAACCTGCATCTATTTGGTAATTTCAAGGTCAGAAGCGGATGTGGAAAGAGGATGGGGAGGGGATCAGGGTCATAACACTCAACAAAAAGAGTAGGTGGCCAATTATATTACAGATACAGAGTAGGGGTGCATCAGTGGAGCTGAACTGTAGTTTAGGACGCCAACAGAACAGAGGCTGAGACATACCCGAGAGTGCCTCTGAAGCCAGCCAGGGTATCTGATAGCTATGCTGGCTCTGGATCTCTGTCCAAGCCCTCATCTTTCACACCTTCTCATCCACTCTCTTAAAGCTGCCGCATAAACAATCATGCCCCTCTTCTCCACCTTTCCACCCTAAATCTCCACCACTGTTTTGATAGATCTCATCCAAGAACATGGAGGGTAGGTCAATGCATCAATGCAAAATGTAAATTATTCATTCTGCTTGTGTGCAAAGTCTTAATTACAGTTAATTATTTATGGCTCCTACACCAATGGGGCCGTATTTCTTCTCCCGACCGTGGAAATGATTTTGGCTCTTGTGCAATGTGCTTGAAATGACAACAATTACAGTTTGTCCTAAGAAGACATGAAAAAAAATAAAAGTCCAAAATATTCAGGAGGTGAATTTGGTTGCTTGTTCAACCCCAAGAGAGAAATAGGACACTAAATGTGTAACATTCTCCATTAACAGCCAGCTGTAGAGGTTCCCTTGAACAAGGCACTTAACCCTTGTTTACTGGAATTTTCCAGTGATGGCTGAACATATTGAACATTTTAAAGGTGGCTTTCAATTTGTTTTTCAGCGGGAATTCTCCAGATAGAAGGCAAATTTGGGAATATAGCTGGATGAGATGAACATGGATCCCCAACCTCATTTGTTCTTACATACCAAACAGTTAACGCAACTGTTACTTATAAAACAGAATGATTACCGGCTCAGTCAACAAGCTTATGGACTATGGACGGGGATGATCGAGGGAGAACGAGATAGACAGACAGAAAATTACCACATTCTGCTGTCAGTGTCAGATTGCCAGGCTATTGCTTGGGTTTGATCCCATTCAATAAATAGTAAATCTATTTCCAATGCTGGACTGTATTGTCTTTGTGGCCCATGGAAGCTGCTGACCTCTGAGTCAACTATTTAGTGAATCAACATTATCATTCCAAGCTCCTTTGCCCCAGCTGAAACATTAGCCCCTCTCAGGGCTGAGGCTTTCTGGGATGTTTCCAGTCTAGCCGCCAGCGGGGCTCGTCCAGGGACTGCTGGAGCCAACACAGCGATCCAGTTACGCTTCTGTGTGTTGCATTACAAAAAGAGCACATTTGGTTCCGCTAATAAGCTGTAATGCTATTGCCATCGATAAAGTGTGTGAAACATCATTCTTGAGAGATATTCCTCAAGTCATTTAGCCCCGTAATTGACTTTTAAAGCAGTCTGGGCCATAGATTGATACTACACACCAGGTTGGCCCGGATAGAAATATATCTATTATTTCTTTGCTTGTGTTGACGTGATGGGATGGTGCAAGAGATAGTGGGAGCATGTTGATGGGATGTGGCGACAGATATCTTCCAGCGCCCCAAAAATAGCAGCTTTTTTACTCCCTCTCTCTCTCTCTCTCTCTCTCCCCAGTTTGAAGCAGATAATGCAGAAATGTTCTGTCGTGAGTGGAGAAGGCAGCATATTGATTTTGTCTTAGATGAGGTCTCTGAAACCTCATTTACTCCCGTTGTCATCATGGTGCAACATCAGTGTCTGACAAGCTGCACTTCCCCCCTTATATCTATCCTGGCGGCCATCTTGGAAACTGTTGAGGGATGCTAATGTGTGTGAGCATTACTGCTGTTCTCTGCGAGTAACATTGTTGACAGAGTGCTTGCATGATAAGATGTATGAGGTCAGATAATGTTGCTGCTGACTAACCATTGTGCTGTCTAAATACAGCCCGGTGTTTAAGCACTGATCTGCTCTTATTAGGTTACAGAACAAACACAGAGGAGCGTCCCAGGTGGACCTGCATCTTGGCATGTGGGTCACAGTGAAACATGGCACTCCTATGCCCTGAGCTCTGTGGGTTTAGATGATCCATAGATCCTGCTCTCTAACTTTCCTCACCTCACAACTTTCAGTGAGTGATTTCTGAATGCACAATTCAACAATCGTTCATAAAATAAGAGCTATTAGTTACATATCATTTCCCTGAGGCATGTACAAATAGGCAAGTATGAACAAGTTATAAAGGTTAAGAAGCGATACAAGTTTTTTTTAATCTGAGTAAGACTGGCATAATCATACCAAACATGATACACTGTGTGAGTAAGCTCTGGCTTGTCTCACAGCACCACCCTGCTTTCAACAGCAAACAAAGCCTGATTGACAACAAAAAGCATGTGAAGCAAACCTGCCCACTAACACTGACTCACACATCTACACCTCACAGTACACGGCCTGTAAAACCACCCACACAATTAGACGTCTCAGCCAGAGGGCAGAGATTTCTATGTATACATAAATGGCAGTTGGGATTTTTTTTTTTTCATTAAACAAGGTGAAATTATGCACAAAGACGTGATTCTAAGTAATTAAACTAATTAAAGAACATCATTAATAAAATATCAGTGAAGCCAGCTGTTTACAGTGTGTAGTTGGGGCCTGGGGACGTGTGGAGATGGGAGGGAGACAGACAGTGTGTTTAAATATGTGCTTTTAAGGGATCCCCGTGGTGTCGATCTTCTCTAGGGATGTGGGCCCCTTTGTAAGAGTCCCTGTGGAGAAAACAACAGCAATGTCAACAACATTCTCAAATACTCACAATATTGCAGGAAAGAAGGCGTACTGTCATTACTACAGACATTTATCATGCAGGTTGTGCATCATCTACGGACAAATTACATTTGGCCTGATGGTGGCGCTATAATTACAAGTTTCCCTTTAGTTTTAGCATGTAAAAGTAAATCTTTGAATTAACACTATCTTTTCCCTGGAATTCTTGGCTCCACATTTCTCCATATAAACCACACAATTGCAGCTAAGCATCAGGGTCATTGTCTACTCAATAACTTCTTAAATTTCATCATTGAGGGACAGAGTCATAATAAGAGGACCGTTAGGGCCCCTGTGCTCACCAATGTAGTTGAATTTGTGTAGTGTTTTAATAAAAAAAATACACGATTTATGTTATTTCAGTTATGTTAGCTCATTCATATTTATTGCTCAGTTTCATCCTAATTATTAAAGAAAGTAATAACACTTTCTAGCTTTTAAAATGTATTTGCTTTGTACCATTGTACTATGTACAACTGCATTTAATATAGATGCATGTGTTTGAAGCTGAATTGCTCAATGCTCAAGATAAATAAAGGGTTGTTGTTGTTGTTGTTCTTCTTCTTCTATTTAAAAAAATTATAATCTTTAAAGCTAGTGTTGATATAAGTGTTAATTGTTTAGAACTATTATGCTCTCAATGGAATTAGCACTGGTGCTATTATGTTGCTCCTCAACCAGTGTTTTATTGCACACATGCTGTGTCATGTCACTTGTAATAGCATTGGGCCTTTCTACGCCAATAAATGAGCGATGTGTCTGAATTGATAGTCAACATGCTGATAAAGGAGCAATGGACGTAGTGAAAGAGAGCCCAATTAATAATGCATTTCTGTCTGCCTGTCTGGCCCCAAGGACGGGGCTGCTGAAAAATGGAGGTCATATGTCCTCTTCAAGTGGTCAGTGATCCTTCTGTGCCACCCAACCAGTGTTCAGTGTCCAGCTCCATGAACTGGGTAACAACTGCACATCCAATGAGAGGGCAGCCATTAACTCTATTTAAAGACTGAAATAGCTTCACATTGTTTTGATACAGTTTCATATGTAGATGCACATGCACAGCTGTGTATACATAAATATGTGAAGAGATGTTTACACTTTTGTTCAGACACACACACTGCTGACAGAGAGTGTGTAAGCTGTGTGGCTGTGTGCACATTTGTGACGGATGGTGGAGGAGGTGACCTCTCTTAAGAGCAGTCACTGGCGTGGGCCTGCCTGTGACCCTTGGCCACTTAGGCACATTAATCACAACCCTCTCCTTCTTGCTTTTATCAGCTCTGCTGAAAGCTACTGTCCAACTGCCTCGCCGTCCCCCTCTTCATCACCTCTCTGCTTTACCCATTCATAAGGCTCTCATCAACTTCAGACCACAGGTATCACTCCATCACTACACATTTATCAGGGCCTGCTCTTATCAGCCAGTAGGCCCTGAATATGGAAATGGGATCCCTGCCACTGATAAGGGCAGCCTGGATTATCCCCGGCTCTCCTTCATCAGATAGCTGCTGAGGAATGGTAACAGGCCGGAACATTCCCCCATTGTTTTGCAGCAGTGCTGATAGGAGAAGAGCTGAGAGGGGGCAATAGACAAATATGTGTGCGTGTGTGTATGTGTGTGTGTTTGTGTGTCCATTAGTGGGGTGGAGTGACAGGAATTGGGAATAAGGTCAATATGACTATGGGCGATCGATTGGATTTCTGTTATCACTCCTCACCTGTTTGCATGTGTGCGCACACAGAGACACACACAATGAACACAAATACAAAGTCATGCGGAAAGGTACACACACATATTCTTAATGCATTTACAACATGTATACATGTAACTAAACAATTTGGAATTTTGACACATGCATCCATACGCTATACATTTTCTCTCTCCCCAGCACGCATTCAAAGTAAAATAGGCCACGTCTAATTAGGACTTCACTACCTGAGCAAGTTCTTCAAAGGCAGCTCTTCGTGTGCTAATGTGAGGCACCGCTTCATTATGAATTCTTAAAAGTCCCACCCAGCTGTCAAGCAAGCTTGTTGAGACGGCTGTTATTAGTGGAGCTAGTACATCAGGCACAAAGCCTGTTCTGTTGTTCTGTGTTGCACCCGCCAAAACACACACTTGCTCTGGGGTGAACATGTTGACCCTAGATGAGTTCTTGGCTCTCTGAAGTGCTCAGGTGTGTTGACTTGGACACACTCCTTACAAAGGAGTATTGACATGACTAGGAGGGTTCCTGCAAAATCCCCTGTACTAAAAGAGAAGCCCGCTGTGGCTTATCTTATCAGACACATTATTAGCAACGATTGGCAAAACTATCAAAAGAACGTTAGCTGACAAAAGAGGCCATGTCCAAAGCCTGCAATAAAGCACACCTCTGTTGGCCATTAAGTGATTTATATGAGAGTCTTAAAATGGCTTTTGGTAGGGCTTTGATAAGAGACAGAGGCAAGCCTGTGTATAGTTGACACACTGAGCTGACTATGAACTCACCACTATGCCCTGAGCTGAATCAACCGCGGCCACTTCATGTCATCATGGGCCCATATAACTCATATTACACGCAACACTGTGTCTACTTTTGTCACTTTGCACTGAGGATTGTTGTTAACTACAACTCTGTCCTATAATATTGCATACTGACTGTGGGAAAATACTCCAGGTGGGTGTATGTCACCATGTGTGTAATGCACCTTTAGACTTTTTATACATAGTAGGCAGAGGTAGCAGATATTCTTACAAAGGTAACAAGTACAAAACAGTAAAATGTCACACGGAATGCAACTTCTGATGTGTCTGCATGTGATTAATTAGTTGCATTTCTGATGTAAAAACCCAATGACCTTCCTCTTTGTCTGTTCTGAGGCGCAAACAGATAAATCAACTTCTCATTATTTACATAAGCCTTTTCATTTGGCTGATATCCAGTACAAATCCAGAGCTGTCATGTTTGCCGCTGGAGCAGTACTACTGGAGTAACAGGAGAGTGCGTTGCTCACGGCTATCAGGACATGTATTTGTTAAGAGATACATTTTATTTTGTCACCCACAATGTCTTGTTTGGGGCTTCATCCACTAGACTGGAAATCGTAAGCGTGTTGCTCTAACCTTAAGGCTGACACTGACCCCTGTAGTGTTTCGCCATAGAGACTGAGGCATAATAATAGCATCTGACTTTTCAGACAGCCTGATATGGGCGGGTGCGTTCATGCATGCAGACAGCTAAACAGATTTTAATTGCTTCTCCGAATAGCTTTGGTAGTGATATCTAAGTATGTGGCAATGGTTCTCAAGCATACTCGAACACACTTGCCCGAGAGCTGAGTGCCCTTAGATACACACCAATAATATGCATGCACCTTGCTCAGTGACACGCCGGTCGTTTACACAGAAAGGTTGCAGATGAATGTGGCAGACGTGATCTATCTGCAGGATCACAGCAGGCACGGGGACGCAGGCATTTGAAACACGACTCTGAGACTTTTTAAGTGCACATTATCTTGTTTCCTTAAGACCAAAAATTCAAAACCCAGCCCTCTTGAATGACAAGAGCCAGTGTTGGCACATCTCCGAGCGCTTGCTGGAGATATGATCAAGTCCCCCGCTTGCCTCACAGAAATATCAGGGGCATGAAATCCTTGTTAAACAGCTCACTGTCACAAACAAGGCCTTTGATTGGCAGGCTTGTCAGTGCACATAGACATCGCAGTCTTTCACACATTTAGCGAGGCCCATATGTTGCAGCAAGACGAGCCACGGCACCACATGAATGCGCCTATGGAGCGGCTGTATCGCGTTCAAATCTCCATTTAATCACCAATCTCATGTTACCCCACGCTTAATAAACAGCAGATTAGTGCATTCTTTGCTATGCCCAACACACATTTCCGCTTCAGAAAATCCCAGAGGGGCACGTCTCGTAGTTGGCATAGCCAGCCACGTTAAATGGTCGGGGTAAGGCACGTCATCTGGTCCCCTTCTAGCCCTTGGCTCCAAGGATTTGCCAGGTCAATCTGCAGCCACTGTGATGCAGGAAACACTCAGCCGCCTCTGCCCGTATGCCAACACCAACCCCCCTCCCTTTTGGAAAGTGATCTCTGTAACCTTTTGTCTGGACTTCACTGGAGCCACATTTGGCAATATGTGTATTGTTCTCACACATAGCGGAATGACAGCGAGAGAGAGAGGGGGAGAGAGAGACAGGCAGAGAGAGAGAGAGAGAGAGAGAGAGAGAGAGAGAGAGAGAGAGAGAGAGAGAGAGAGAGAGAGAGAGAGAGAGAGAGAGAGAGAGGGAGGGAGAGAGAGAGCGTAAATGCACGCTGCATGGTCGAAATTAGTGTGCAGTGTGAATGACAATAGGAAAAGATGTCATATTGAAAGGTTACTTGGGTTACTCCGCCGAGTCTGTCTGTCACCTCCATGCCTTCAGGGAGCTCTAATCACTTTACCCTATAATTACCTTCCACAAAAGGCCCCGTTAAAGTTCCTGTAAAATAAACCTGATGCTATTGAGGAGAAGAGAGGCCCTTTCTTTTAATTAGGGCCATCCATCCTAACCTTGTCTACCTGAGGTGAAGTGAAGGTAGCCCGGGTCAAGCTCCCAAAACGCTCTCCGCTATTGTCTCCCCCCGCCACCGACAGAAGCACAATGTAGGTGCTAGCCCGCTCGCCCTTTGTTGCCTGCTCGCTGGCTCCTGGTAGGATTTGCTGTTGAATGGGTTTTTTTTTACAGTGACACAATACTCGCAATTCACAATGGGAACCCAACACTGCACGCATCGCTGTTGTATGCGAAACATATGCGATGAGTGACTATAAAAAATTAAGTGTAACCTCATATCATTTAACAGCTGTTAGTGTGACATCACAGTGTTGCTTCTGAATGGACAACTTGAAGCTTGTGGGAACAATGATTTTTCTTTCATCGGGTGTTTCTGAAAAATACCCGGGATGTTTTTACCCCATAATCCCTTGCTCTCCTGCTTGATACACCTCTGTGCATACACCCTGTTAGTGTGTGCGTGTGTGTATGCTTGTTGCCGGTTAGGATTTAGTGTCTGTGTTTGTGTGTCAGTGTCTCTCCCAGCATGTGTTATCACCAATGTGTGTTTAGTCAAGCACGAGTCAGGGGTGACGCTGTGTTTAGAATCTGCTTCTCTTCTCCAAAAGCTGGTAGGTGGGGAGTTGGGCCTGATGATCAAAAGTAGTGTTTGTTTTTTCTTCCCGACCCTGAGAGGGAGAAACGCCATGTCCCTGCAGAGTGTAGACGGGCAAACTGCCTCACACTGATCAGCTCTCCTGAGAGTGTGTGTGTGTCTGTGTGTGTGTCTGAGTGTATGTGTTGTGACTGTGAGTGTCTTTGCTCTTTTCAGGTGCCGCTGGCTGCTGCCTGGTGCTGACACTGAAGGGTGCTGTCACCTCTGCTGCAGTCAGAGGTAGGAATGAAACACAAACAGGCGGGCACACATACGCACACACACACGCGCACACACACACAAAGGACACAAAATCACAGGACTTTGCATGGTATCTGTATATTCTCTCCCCCTCCTCGCCACCTCTGCATCTCGGGCTCACTGTATCCGGCCTGCAGTGCACTGCACGTGCTTTCATCTGTGCTGAGGTGGCGTGGTCGTATATTATTCATGGGTCGTGCGATCTGAGGTGCGTGTCATGTGGCAGAAGTAATAAGATGGAGTACTGCTGAGGAGATGATGAACACAACACTGGAGAGGCAAGTGAGACACAAGCCTCCCTCTCCCACTGCCTCGCCTGGATACGTTCACTTCATATACACATGTTGGCGGACAACACGGCTTTGATTTATTCCGAAATGGAAGGCCCAGAACGGGACTCCACAACAGGTGTTGTTTTGAAACAACAGAGACTATTCCTGTGAGTAATATATTTTGGAATTGTCGCAGACAGACAGGACTTTGGTGGAAGCAATGGGTGTAACTTTTATTTGTTCTTCTTTGATAACTTTACACAGAGGCAGCAGTTCTTTGACTCTTTTCTGCACAATACACTGCACACAGTGGAGCCGGCATCTCGTCATTATTACATTCCGCCTCCTCTACAATAACCTGCAACTCATTGAAACCTATTAACAAACACAGAAGTAATATCAATTCCCTTTGGTAAAGCAGAGGTATGTACTTAATAGTGGATTGGGTCAAAAAATTTGTAACTGTTCCAATACAAACAGGAGCGAGACATTTGACCTCCCATAATGCCCCTCTGCTTTGCGTGGGGAGCAGGGGGGCCTTATGAGGGTGGAGGGCAGGGCAGAGAGCAGGCCAGCTGACCGGTTCCAGCAAATCAGAGAGTGAGTCCCGGTGTGCAATGTCTGGAGGCGACATGTGGTTAACCACCTGGCCCTACTGTTTGACCCACTGGAGTGAGAGAGAGAGAGGGAGAGTGAGCAAGGACAGCCTGTACAACCATTTGCTCATCAATGGAGGGCATCACCGCCACTTAACACAGTTTATTGATCTGCACAGCCTGCAGGGCCTGTGTTGTGTGTCCATTTCCTATTGATTATTTCAAGTCCATTCTTATTGACTGCTTCCCCTCCCTTCTAACCACAGCACTCCTCTGTCCTCTCCACAGGGGAATTTTTTAAACAGTCATTTGAAATTATAATCTGTCTGAGTAAATGTCATAATCGCCCCTAAGGCCTGGTGCAGATTGGCTGGAGAGCAGAGGTCTCTGAGGTCAATGACACTGGTCAATATGGATCCATTTGTGTTATGGCCTATCCAGTGGTCACTCCAAATGGAAAGGCTGACCTCAGTTATCTCTGTTCTGCATATCAGCTATTTATTGGTCCGATGATTTATTCATAATTACACTGCACTCACTGATGATGCAACACACTCATATCACTGACACAACAGAGGTAATGTGATTGTTATTGTTTCGACGAAGAAGATTTGTCTGTGCTACGTGTGTGTGCGTGTGTGTGTTTGTGTGTTTGTGTGTAACTGTGTGTGTGACTGAATGAAGAGTGACGCATTAGCTGACTGCTCATCAATGCTTCATAGGTTAGATCATTAGATCTAAAGTGACAGAGCTACACAAGGAGAGGGAGTGGGGGTTGCTTAGATAAAGATTGGCATATTGCTATTGATTCACCACTCCTGGGGCTTCTTCTGTTACCATGGTTATAGCCACAGGGGCAGGGCAGGAGTATGAAACTGACACAGGGAGAATGATGTAACCATTATGATTCTGATTTAAAATGAAAATTTTATGATCATGTTTGAATGATCTCCTAATTTCCCTCAACTTTATTGCTTAGTGTAAGCTGGCATGATAACTAACCATTCGCTTGAGATTTATGGCATCAAATTGCACCTCTGGGAATCAGAGTTGGTGTGCATATGATGTGCATGTCACTTCAGATAACCATCTGTGATCCTATAACCATTACTCTAACCCATAACAACGCCTATGCTTTGGCTAGATGAGTCAGAGTTTTCACTGTGAATGGATAGGGGCCTGAAGAATTCCAGCTGAAGCTCATGTTGGACTGCCAAACGCCTCAGCTGTCCTTCTAAAGCAGGCTGAAATAAGAGCAGGCCTCAAAAGCTCTTTGATCTTTTACTGCCGGGGTCAGGGCTGAAATGACGCGTAAATGAGGGAGGAATGAGTTTTCATTTTGTCAACCTGTTCTGTTATTGTAAAGCTAAGGAGCCTTTGGCGTGACATGACAGGAGATTGTTTTAAGTGCCCACACCAGCGGAACGGCTAAACATGTTTGGGTGTCACAGCCAAAAACCTGTTCACCTACCATGCAGACGTTTAACGGCGTCTATGTGAACAGCTGTGGGAGCTTACCTAGCCTGTGTGTGTGTGTGTGTGTGTGTGTGTGTGTCAGCTGATACAGGAAAGTCTGCACCACTCCAGGTCTGTAGTGTATAGAGTGTGTGTATATGTATACAAGTTTGTGCATGTGTTCTCTTCAATACCTCAAGAGTTGTATGCATGTAAGTCCTTGTATTGTGTGTGCAGCTCAGCTCTTCCCTGAACACACCTGCTGCTTGCAGAGTGCAGCAGAGATGAAGAGGATCCTCCATCAGTGTGATAAGAGAGCAAAGCAATGGTAGTAAATACGAGGTTAAAAGGGAGCAGCCTCTCTGGCTGTTTACAGCATTCAGATTTCCAGAGGAGGCGAACCAGTGCTGGAGGTGCATAAAGGTAACAAAACATGATCATTATGGGATGTATTTGTACTCAATCGCTGAACAGAACATCTCCTTCCGAGTGCAGACATCACCCACGCATTGTTCTGACTACAGAGAGAAACCCCCGGAGCTGACAAAGGCAAAGGAAGAAGTGGAGGGGAGGAAAATCGGGTGCCACATCCATCTCTCAGGTCTCGGCTTGTGTTCAGTACTTCAATATTACACCCACCCCACCCATTTTTGATTCAAACCTGACAGCTGATTCTGAAGCACCCCGCTCCATATCACAGGGAAGAAATGAGAGCGCTGCATTCCGCAAGACGTGGAAGGGGGGAAAAATGGAGAAAAACACCGACCCCCTCCAGAAATAAAGAAGAGGAAAACACTGAAACACAGAGAGAAAACAAATACATAAATAAATAAATCAACAATAGGCGCTGCAGCTGAGGAGGGAAACATTGCAACAAAAAAAATTGCAGCGGGGAGACTTTAAATTGCAACCGTATCAATAATTTAGCGAGCCGGGACGGTGTTTTTGTTCACCGTAAGGTTTGATGCGACAGACAGATGAGTTAAGATTAGGAAGATTTTCTATTATTGATGCCACAGTGCACAGCTCACATCTGGTGTTACACTCCCCACAAAAACCCCACTAACAGTGCACAGAGGCCCTCTTAGCGCAATGACTGCAGCTCTGTCAATTTGCCTGCACGGTGATAGTTTGGAGAGTTTAGTCGCTGAAGCTCTGAGGTCCAAAGTTACGGAGCCTTGTGAAATTCCGACAGCTGCTCCTCACAGGCAAATAGAGACAGTTTGTAAGTGAACTCCCCGCACCATTAAAGGAGGAGGGAGCCTTTGGTGCTCATCACATTGCTGTAGATAATCGGTGATATTTTTGGGCTGATTGTCGTCTGCCTGGCGGGTTCACGGCGCATGTCTAACCTCTTGTGAAAAGTTTCCAGAGATTCCAGCTATATCAGGATGCATCCAGTATAAAGCCACACCCAGGCCACACCCAGGACACACCCAGGACACACCCGGGATACAGAGAGTTTTCAAGTGTGTGTTGTGCGGCTCTGTGGCGCAACGGATAGCGCATTGGACTTCTAGTCAAACACATGAAAAGTGATTCAAAGGTTGTGGGTTCGAGTCCCACCAGAGTCGAGGCTTTAGCCCCTTTCTCCTCTGCACCATGTAGAAACTGTAAACAGATGTGTGTTCCTTAATCTGTACATAGAGTTGGCAGCAAAACACGTGTTGTTGGAAGCACAGTTGGAGAACTACCTGAAAAAGCGTTGTTACACCACATTTGACGAATAAACGCCTGAACTTTGAAAAGTGAAGGTTACTACTACTAATAGATTTTAGGAATTTTCTTGTAACATATATTGCAGAGAGACATTTTTATGCTGTATTGTACATTGTATACTCAATGGTATGTTTTTTTGCAAATTATTTTGACTGAAGATAGCATCTGAAGAAATAACAATGAGCATGCAGTTTCAAAACATTTTGGATTTTTACAAACAGAAAGGGAAAAACAATAATGATAGTACGTCTGTATAATGAAAGTAATACGTAGTCATACACATGAGAAATGGGTGAAAAGGGAAAGAAAGCAACAGAGAGGAACCTGAGCCATTACGCCTTTTTCTACATTGTACACTCAATTATTCACAGGTTTGCTCAATTACCAACCCATTTCCCAGCGTTTAAGGGGCTAAACACGATGAAGACTAAAGCCACGAGCCAGTATTACAACACAAGCGCAGGTTTCGATTCCTTCCAAGGAATGTGGCGGCGTAAAAATGCTTCTGCCTTTCTTGTGTAACCTTGCAGTGCACCCAACGGCTTGCAGGCTTGTTATGCGTCCCTAATGCCGTGTCAGTACCAATGCTTACGCTTAGCCTCACTCCTCCCCACTTTCATCAAATAACTCGCCCAAGCACAAATGACCCTTTGCCAGTGTGCTGCGGGCTGGCGTGAACTTAATCACTTGAGCAAATTGAAACCACTTGCTCTGCAGTATTTTTACAGGGGTATAGAGTATGACCTCAGCCTATACTGTGTGACCTCTGCATCTGAAAGAACTCAAGGACTCAAAAACAACCAAAAAACAACACAAGAATGCTATTTTCTTGTTTTGTTTTGTCACAGTGCATATTTGGTTATATTTGGAATTCCAACTTTTGTCTTTTGTAACGCTGTTGCAGTGGCGTGTTCTGTTTCTGCCATCCAGCACGGCCGTTTGAAGGCCTACCCCGAGCCTGCAGTAAAGTTAAGTTTCTGACCCTGATTATAATGAGTTTCCCTTGCTCTGGCTCCTGTCAGCCGGGATGAGACGAGTCAACAGGCCTCAGTGAAGAGCACAACTGATCAGACGCAGTGGTGGAATGCTGCTTGATTGATTTGTTTCTTCAGTCTTTGGGAGAAGAAGAAAAAAGTACTAGGGTAGAAGCGGGTGGTGGGAAACAGATGATTCGGAAATGCGCGTCATTGATGGGTCATCAGCAGGTACAGGAGCGGTGAATGACGGAGGTTGTTGAAAAGCAAACAACACAGCTAAGCTCATGCAGACGAGGAACAGCACCGTAGCATTTTGCACGTGTTTACCTGTTTCTACTCCTTTTGTTCTTGATTCCAGAGCTCAGGGCTGGGATGTCGAGGGTATTGAAGGGCTTACACATGGGTTTGCTGTGATCTGCTTTCACTCAGACTTTGTCATGTCACTACATTTGTTGCACAAAAGGCATACGCGTTCACACAACTGGGCTCGCGGGGGATACTCCTCCAGTGTTGGAATTCCGGAGCATACAGGGGCTCCCTTATAAAATCCCCCAATGAAATCCATGACCCGACTTTCCCGCCCCCCCTTTTCTTAATCGTAAACAGGCTAGCACGTAGTCCAGCCACTGCGCTCCTTAATACCTCTTCAAATAATAAGTATTTAGTCTGGATTTACAGAGGCAGTAAAACTCTTCAAAGTGCAGTGTAATCTTTCATTAGGGATCTCCAGGACGGTGTCAGCCATATCTGTTCTTCATTACCTTTAATCACTCAGTGTTTTACCTGTTCATTTTATTGTAACAGAGATCATAAAAACAGCCTTGTTAAAGAAAACACCCTCCCGACTTTTAGATTATCTTGTTAACACAGTATTACAAACGGAGCCCCGTTAAGGTTTTTTGGAGTGTGTACAAAAGGGTAAATCACTTTTTTCACTGACTTAAATGTCTTTTGTTGCTCACTCGTTCTCTCTCAGGACTGACATTATACTGTAAAGGAATGCCAGTTCCATGCGACAGAGAGGTACGTAACTCAGCCATATTACTAGGAGAGAGTAAGAGAGTGATGATAAGTGAAGTATTACTTTTTAACGCGGCATAATAATTGACGCGTTACTCAAAGTCCCTTTGTGCGAAAGCTTCAATAGCCTGACCGGTGAGCGGAGGTATTGATATCCCAGTGTAAACCCACTCCCCTGCCGTTTCAACAGGAACTCAGGGTCCGGTCCATAACACTGACCACTGCCTGTCACTGTGACATGGGGGGGGAGGGGGTTGGGGGCATCTCAGCCGAGGTATTTGACCTAGCTGACTTTTGACCCACCGAGATGATTGAAGTAGCGGCTTTCCCTGCTCGGGTGCTCCGGCCCAGAGACAAGGTGACGAGTCCTTTAGGAGCTCTCTGGTTGCAGGTTTTTTTTTTGAGAGAGGGAAGAGGCACGGGGAGGCCCAGGCGCCGGCCTTTGTTGAGAGGGTTGTTGTAATCTGTCTGCTAGGCTTAAGGCCTGAAGACATGTTGGCCGGTCATGAGAGAAACTGGGCTGTGACCTTGAGTGGTCTCGAGGAGTGTCGCTGTGGCTGGGACGCTCCAGGGCAGCTTCTGACTCATGTAACCTGGATGACTCATTCAGCCTCACACTTTGTTCCTGTGGTGAGCTTGTAATCACACGTTGTAATTTATGTGCGGGGGTTAGCAGTTAAAATGCACTCCTAGTTTGATTCTTTTCTCAAGTTCTCAGAGGTGAGCTCACCAAGCTCCTCGGATTCTTCTAATAACACTATTTACAACCAAATCGTGTCCCATTTTCCATGGATACATCCAGGTGTTGTGTTTCACTTCAACTAATCTAATAATCTCTCTTAGTTTTCACCTTGTCCATGCCTCAAGGTCAAACAACTTTTCTCTCTTAAGCGGTCTCAAATGTTGCCATGCTGCTCCCAGGGTCATCCCTACTAATCCCCCAGTTACTCCACTCCTGGTAGATTTCTCCCGTGGGCAGGTGAAACTGGATCCCAGACCCCGAAGCTGGGCCAAGATGTCCACAGAGATAAGCGTCCTGAGCCCACTCCCAGTCAGGGGTCTTAGGCAAGAATTCAGAGATACATCATCACAAAGCCATTAAGGCCGGCCCACGGCTGCAACCACAAAGCCCAGCTGCAGCCACTAGACCCTATAGCCTTTACCTCAAGTCCCAGGACCACGGTGAGAGCCCCGACCATACACCCGAGCCCTGCTCTCTTCTGGGCTGTGCTCATTCATACTTGTATCCAAGCTTAGTTGTCCCTGTTCCCCCCCTAGCTGAAATGAATATGTATTTTATGAGTTTTGTTCTCCGTCAGTGAGGAACAACATGTGTCCTGCTGTGAGAGACGAGAATCAGTACGCACATCCACAGTTATCCACATTAGTAATGGATAAGGTCCTGTTCTTGATAAAAAGGTTGAGGAATGTCTAATAAACTCATAGCTGATGAGTGACGCGCTGATGAATAAGCGAGCACACGAGTACAGGATGGAGAATGGAGATGTATATGGACATTCATAGGCATACACAGTGCATATACTGTATGTGTCTGTGGAACAGTATGTGTTCCAGTATTTCAACCGTGTTTCAACCAGAATGTCAATGCACACAGTACTATTGGGGAAACTCGATATCTAGTTAATTTACTAGCTCTAAATGCAAATTTCCCATCTCTCCTTGCTCCACTCACAGCTGAATCAGGTGTTTTCATCTCAACTTGCTCCTCAGGTTTTGATTTGTGAAACCGAGTCCTCGGCTCCTGAACCGATGACCACTAATCTGGAACCTGCTTCAGCCAACTACAAGTTATTTTCCCAAACCATCCTGCATGATGTTGACTGCCTGCGGCCGGGACAGACCACGTGATGTTTGTACGGGAGGCGGGCGGCGGCCACATGGTGGTTGGATTAACAATCCATCGTGAATGGTGGCAGTATACTCTATTGTTTGTGGTGGAGTGTTTGTGCAACTCTGAAGAACAGCGCCTGTGTATACCGACCATAAATGGAAGATTTGCCTCCGCGTCTCTCCACATCTATCCCGCATGTAGCCGCAGCGCTGCCTTTCTTGCACCAGCAGCATTGTGTGTCTAAGTGCTACAGTCGCCCAGCGTGTATTTGGCTCGGCTTTGTGTCGACTGCGCGTCAAGGCCACCGTACCCTTCAATTAGGACAGCTTTTAGTAGCAGTCTTTGAAACCATGATTGCGATACAAATAAAGTAATCCAGAGCATTCTCAAATGGCTCACATTAAAGTTTAACTGTGGCTGTCAGAATTGCCTGTTGCCGGTTTTCTGTCTATGTGATATTCAGTTAATTTGCGGTGTTTTTGAGTTTGCAAACACACTGCAGTTGCTTTTGTTGTTGTTGAGTTGCTTTAAAATTCTTTCCTGTACAACAACTGTAGAATTGGGACATAGGAAAGGTGCAAAAGGAGTGTAAACAAAAATGTAGATACTCTTATTGACATGAACGTAGTTTTTAATATATGCTGTATGTTTTAGTGTCAAGGTTTTATTATTTTCCAACTTTTATACGTATATTTTCCTTTTTTTTGGCCCTATATAATTTCACAAATATTAACTGACTAAACCCTGCATATACTACTTTATTCTTTCATAAGAGTATTGTTTTTTTTTAATAAACTATGGGCTCACGTTGACCTAACAAGTTCCTTTAATGATTCATAAGCAGGTCTGTGTATCCGGTTCTTCTATTTTCCACTACAAGGGCATGTAAATGTGCAAATCTCAGGACAGAGCAAAGACTGAGGCCGGAACAAAAACAGCCCGCGCTTGTTCTCGAACATATGATCTGGTGTTCAGCTTCAGTGTATACTATCTATTTATAGCGCCGCTTTAATTATCCAGTGTGTCCGGTCTTTGATGTGCGATCAATCAGCTTCTACCTGCACAGTGGGGTTTGAATCCCTCTATCCCACACCTTCACCTCCCCCTTTTGCCCCGTTACTGTTATTGTTAGTGTAGTATAAGAACAAAAGTAGAACAGTATGGATCTAAAGGGGGCTAAGCCTTTGCATCCAACACCTTTGTCAACATCTATCAACATGTACAGGAAGCACTACAATTCGAACTATAATAATAAAATTACAAGTGATGTGCATTTTACAAGATCTTTTAATATTTCTATCTTTCAAATTTTTATTTTCGACATGAAATTCTCCATCATTGACGTTCCAGTGCAAAAATCTAGTGCGAACAGAGTTTAAGCCCAAAGTTGCCATAACATACGACTTTGAAATCAGATCCTTTCAGTGTACAAGCACATTTTAGGACACGCAGACGTCTACCAAAAAAAGAAGAAGGAAAAAAAAGACTTCTTTCCTGCACACAGCATGTTTTCATTTACCAAACAAGGAGCGGAGCCAATGAGAAAATCAATAGCACAGATAAGCAGCCCCTCTGCCCTCGACGTGTGACAGCGAACCCATATGGACACAGCGGGGTGTTGTGGTGAAACATGTCACAAGGAGGAAAGGATCCAGTCTCAACCAAATGTTTCTGCTCTTCGCCACACACACACAAAAGGCTGTTGTTCGATCGTTAAGTAAACATTCATAGCTTGGCGTTTCTGCAAATGTGACTTTTAGTGGCAAGAAACTGGACAAGAAGAAAAAAGGAGAATGCATAGAGAGAAGCGTTTCTGCGAGCTCACAGCTGTGAGAGGGCGAGCGAGCGAGTGAGTGAGTGAGTGTGTGTGTGCCGGTTTGGAGCTAAAGGTCAGAGGTCCCATAAAAAAGTTGGAACAAAGGGCCTATCAAAAGAAACCAAGTATGGCGAGTGTATACATGTACAGTCTGATCCACGATAGTCCACGCTCATGCAATATGTTCTCCATTACATAGCCCAGGTGATCTCTGCCTGTCTCCCCTCAGAACATGATCTCCTCCAGGCCACGGCCCGCATCTTGTTAAAGCAGCACGGACTGCGGCGTGGATTGAGTTTAAAAGTAATAAAAGAAACGGACCTGCTGGCTAGGTGAAAAATCCACTATCGGATTCCTAAGAGCAACTTTCTTTTCATGTGCACGCTGCATTCAACGAAGCGTTTAATTCAACAAATCCACGGTTGTGATCCACCAGAAACGTAGCCGGGGTTAGTTCAATTTGTACCAAACGATCTCCACATGATCAAAGCACGGAGAGCTCTCCCCAACATACTGCTTAAATTAGACTAACACCAAAGTCTCTGGCTCTGGGACAGTATTTGGAATGTCTTACCAGCAGAGGAATTCTTTAGCACATATGGTTTCAATAGGCCTTAGATGCCAGCTTCACATCTTTAATGGGCTGACAGGGAACTTTGGTGCTAACTCTCTGACTCCCAAAACTTCTTGGGCTGTCACCCACAAAGCAGTGTTCGTTTGACTTTTTCCTTTTTTTTTACTCTTCCTTCCCCTCCTATTACAAGGCGCTGAAGAGGAGCGATTGTGCAGTGGAGGGAAGGAGTTATTCCTCTTTTCCTGCTGCAAACGTCATCCCCTCGCTGTGAGACTGTCACTTCTTGGGAGTATGTGTCAACCACAGTAAGTCAGGCAGCCCTGCGGTCTGCTAGGAGCAACTAACCAAAGTTACTGTGTTACCCCCGACCAGACCCTGTCCTCCTTCTCCTCCTCTTCCACGCTGATAAACCCAACATACCATAACTCTACACTGCATTTTAACCATTATTATTTTTGACATTAAGACAATTGGGCTTGGGAGTTGTGTGTGTTCTCATCATGCATACGCAGTTCTTTGTGTGCAAATATGTAGAACTGGTGTGCACGGAAACGCTTCTCCCTCTCTCCTCTTGTCTACATCTGCAGGGCATGTGGAGCACAGAAAACACACAAACACAGCAGCAAGAGAAAACAGGGGTGCGGTTCTCGTGTGCCTGCTGGAAATCGAGCACTCCCTCGGCATGTTGTAAAAACCTCTCTAATATCAGTGTTATAACCAGACGGGGCTGCGCAGAGCACAATTCTGTTTTCTTGTCACTAAAGTTGGAGATATCACGCCCTGCACACGATTTGTGACTTGTTTGGATGAGCGGATGTCACAGGCATTATGCATATGAACTGAATATCACACACAGGCAAGAACGTGCACAGGCCCAGATACTTCAGATTTCACAACTGAGTTGACTTAGGACTCTCAGGAGAGTTCAAAATGTGACATTTTCACTCTGCGTCTGCACTTTTGTTACAACAGGCATTAAAAAAAAAAATCTGAAAAGTACAACCAGCAGGGGGTTGGTAGGTGGGTTGTGGGGTGGGGGCGTCTCTCCGGGAGCACATTCAGACTTCTCAGCTCTATTTCTGTTCTAGCGCAATTAGTCTGTTCCCAGAAGACACGGCTTGAGAGAGGCAATACATGAATGCACGCTTGTTGGCATGTCACTCCATGAGTGGTATACTATAGTGGGACTCCAAGTGTGTGTGTGTGTGTGTTTTGTTTTTGTTTTAGCACTGGCTTTATTTGCAGCATTAAATCATTTTTATTTAGTCATATACATTTCATGACGGCTGGTGGGCTTGTGTGTGTGGCAGGTGAAGTGACTTCTGACATTATTGCTTTTATACAGGTATATGCTCTATCAAAAAAAGGTATCAAGCTCAAAATCAAACAATAATTCTTGATATTCCACATATATTAATGTAATATAAATAATGTAACATACTCATTCACTCATCAAAATTTTTTTTTGTACTTAGTTGTATTGTTGTACTTTTGATGGGCTCTTATTTTATCTTAATGGCCTTTATTGCTTTGCACTATCCACTTTGCTGCTGTAACATGTGAATTTCCCTGTTGTGGGACAAATTAATATCTTATCTTATCTTATCTTATTATAATGTGATTTACTGTCTATTTTTAAATTAATCTATTTTTTTAATTAATAAAGACATGATTTTCTGTTTGGCATGTATTTAATTTCTGATTCTAGCCTCACTTAAAGTCACTTTCTTGTGTTGTCAGTGATTAGAAAATAAATCTTATTGTTATTTATTGTAAGTCGCTCAGTGCAGGAGCTCGACACGTGAAATACAACTGCACACCACCATCAAACCACACGTATGATTCAGTCAGGCGAGCTCTAAATGAATCGAACAATCTGTAAATCCTCGTTGGCAACTTCAAATGATGTGCACGTCGGCCAAAGGTGTTTGTCTGACGCAGTAATTTATGCATAAAGTGGCTTTTGTCAGGCTGCAACAAAAGCAACTTTGATAAACGCCCCTTAATTTATTGTCACGTATGTAAAATCAAAGTGAAGCATTTACGGGCTGCGTGCTGAGCCAAACCAGAGGAGGGGGCCTCTGCAGCGAGAGTGAGAGCGCCGAGCTGAGCCTCTTGTCTTTAGAAACTTCCTCCTCTTAAGCTCTCAGGGTTAATCAGAGACGCAGAAGTTACGGTGTACATCAAGTAAATAACATGTAAGCCATGAGGAAGACAGGTCTGATAGGACACAGCACAATGCATACACAGCGTGGTGACATGAAGCCTCCTTAATCAAAGAATAAATAGATGATAAAGTTCTATTGCACGAACCAGCCGTGTAGTTTTGAGCCGTGTGTCGAAAGCCTAAACGTGTTATTACAGTTTACTTAGGACAAGTTCGACAAGTTACTCTTAGGCAGGTTGTATCTATTGTCACAGGCACAATCCCATTTCACTCTTCCCGACATGTGTTGAGCCCGGGCGACTCGCTCATAAGCAACTTCTTGAGAAATGCACACCCTCTTGAAAAGAGAGAAAAGCTGGGCTAACACGCTGATTCACAGGCTGACCTCTGGCGTGACCTCTCGCCTGTTTGCTGACATTTTCGCAATAGAGGCACTTGAACAAAAAAGAAAAAAAATGGGGGGAGGAGAAGGAAGAGGAGAGGAGTAAGAGAAGAGGAGGGGGAAAAGGGAGAATGCCTTTTTCTGATGGATGAGGTCTTCTCCTGTTACATTTGGAGAGAACACAGCTGTGAGGAGCTGTTAAGTACACGCAAACAAGCCGTCTGCTTCAGACAAGCCTGCCGGGCACCCGGCCCCACATCCCACTTGTACAGCTCTGACACATGATCACAGCCAGACAATACATGTGGGAGCAGAGCGTGCTCCACTAAAAAGTGAGAAATATTTTCAACTAGAACAAAAAACAATCCCCTCTTAATACCACTGGGACCCCTCTTGGTATTAATTCATCTTGTTTCTCTTTGTCTTGGGCTGGTTTGGTGTGCTGTTGGGGAGAGGAGAGAGTGAAAAGAGAGACTGGGGCTTTGGTGGTTTAGAGACTAGGAAATAGGTTAGGAATGGGAAGAAATGTAAAGAACATCTGCTACCGTGACGGTGTCACACTTAGTCTAATGTGTTTTGAATGGGCACGGCTGTCGTTGGGCTGCATGAAGTGGATCTCTCTGATCCATATGGTAATTAGGAAAATGAATAAGGGAATTTTAAAAATAAACACACGGTAAAGATCTTAGATTCACTTTTTTTTTGAAATAAGCATCATTACTGCAGAGGTTTGTGTGATAATGCTGAAAAGGTAGAGCAAAATAAATATATAAACATTGCTTGATGAATGTGTTTTTGTTTATGCCAACATTACAGGACTCATCATATTATTTAGAAAACATTATATTACTATTTATTATTAATATTAAAAACAATATCAATCTGTGTTTATTTCTGTAAGTCAGCTGTGTCCCAGATGAGCTTTTCCTCACACTGCACACACACTCCCAGCCTCTGTGGGCCTGCTTAGCAGCTACACACTATTGGATACATATGACTGTCATCTCAACAGTGTGTATCCAGTGTGGTGGTGATGGTGGCGGGGGCACGTTAGTCAATATGTTGAACTGGAAGTGATGTGATCCTGATACTTGCGGCAAACCACAAATAAGCCGACAAAGTCTTAAAACTTTTGTACACTCCTGATCGACAAGTGGCGGAAAGTGGTTGGGTCAGTGTTCTATTGTAGCGTCAGGCACATGTGGCACTGCGTTACGCTGAGTCATGCTTGTGATTCAGAGGATAATGGAGACGGTTTGCTGACAGATGGATGTTGTGGTGAAATCTAGATCCCTAAGACAAACCCTGTTCTTTGTCAGATTTTTAGTAATAATTTGCAAGTGTTTGTGAATGAAACTTTAGACTGTTTTGGTGATGTGTAATTGGTTCTGTGTGTTTGTGTGTATGTGTGCGTGTGTGCGTGTGTGTGTGTTTTGGGCAGTGCTGATGTTGCATTCATCACAGCAGCACCACCACAGCTGGTTGTGTTTTGGGTTCTCTCTCACTCACTCTGAACTGTGAACTTTAAATGACTTCTGCTGTGTACGCTTCTAACACTATTAGTGGTCATGCAGATATACTGTTCATTACGCAAAATCTGTCCAAAATAGAAAGGAGCACAGAAGTTGCTTCTTTCGGTTCAGCTTTAGATGCACAGAAGTGACGCTTCAGCAGAGAGACAAGGGTCAGCATGGGATCCTGTGAAAGTCCTTGCCACTTCTCAACTCTAACGCCTCAACGCCAGGATCTCTGCATTTAGAACATCCGGCAAACACCATCCTATGCATAATGGATCTCTCCTGGTGCTATTTACAGTACTGGGTAGAGAGGTAGAGACCCCTGTAACAGGAGAGGACGCACGCAGTACGAACAAGACGTCGTCAGCAGCTCTACGACCAGGTCGCAGGATACACTATTGTTAAATGTCTCCATTTATCACAGGGCTCAGGTTAAAGAGCAACCCCACTTCCTGTATCCCATCACTTCACACTCAACTGAGCTGTTCTGCAGGACCGTCGCAAACAAAGGCAACCTTTGCACAGCCAGGACTGGGGCTCCGCAAAGAAAATAAACACACAAATGAATAACTCGGGGCCAACTACAGGAGGAAATGTATTTATATCAATAGAGCTGGGCTGTTATTTTTTCCACAACACGGGGCGCTAACGGTAGCTACGTGCTGTTTTGGTTGCTGTAGGAGGAGTCGGGGCGATGAAGGAAATCCAGGTGAGGCATCTTTCCCACTACAATGGCGTCACGGCGTTGGCTGCCTGCTGATTTGACACGAGGTGCAGCCTACTTAGCACTGTTCTAAGCAGACAAACAGGCCCATGACAAGCCATTAGGTCATTACTGGAAACACCACAAATGTTGTTTTGGTGAATACCTGTTCACACGTTCACAGATCAGTGACAAGACTGTTTATCCACATGGATCAGTGTCTAAAATTACAACTTAAAGGCATTTATTTTGTAAATAAAAACAGGCTATGATTACATTTGATCAACTAGACTGCAACATCTGCAAGATTTAAGGTGGAACCCGGAGGGAATGAATTTTTTTTTACCAATCTTGTGCAAAAGCCATGTTCCTTAAGACATACGACGCAACCTAATGGCTTTGCATTTTGATGTGTTTTAAATAGTTTTTTGGAAGATGAAAGAGTCCTAAAGCACTGACATACAGTATATTTAAGGCCTCCCCTAAATGTTTGTTGACCTGGTTTTTGTCTGTTCCCTCTTTATTTCATCATAAAGCACATACTGTACACATTTATGAATACGGTCCAAAAAGTCCCAGTTCCTGCTGGGCGTAATACGTCTCCTATATTGTTCCAAGTTTTCATACAAACAATGGAGATGCATAGTCGCCCCCTGATGCTTTTTCTGTCCGTGTGTGTTTACAGCTTTTATTTTGTCTGTTTCGTATATAGCAGTTAACCGCTCTGCATCTGTTTCCACTGACAGAGTCTCAGGGAAAGTTTTGTTCCACTCCACATCACATTAGTCATCTTGTCTTTAACTCTGAGCTCTGCAAAAGCCGATTTCCCTCAATGAGGACTCGCTCTCTCCCGTCTCTCTCTCTTCTCCTCTGTTTATCTATCCATGTGTACTGATGTGTACTGATGTGTGCTAATGTGACGCTTGTCCTGTTACAGCGTACTTCCACTAATTACAGTTTGATTCCATTTGATAAAACTTTTTTTTCCCCTCAGCAGAAAGAAAACAACAGTGTCCCCATACTTGTTCCTCACATATTAATTTGGCTTAATTTAATTTGGTAAACATCTCCGGCAAGTTTGTCTGGCACAAGCTTTGAAGTGACAGTATGAAATAATAAACCCCATTAAATATAAATCACAGGAGCAATGTCAGCGTTGCTCTGATTCCTATTTGATTTTCGAGAGAGAGAACACATGTGATCGCTCTCTTTTACATTTTTCCCACCCTCTATCCCACTATTTCACCTTTAATTGAATACATTTCTGTTGTTGTTGCCAACCAATCTCCCCCCTCCCCTCCGCACACACACACACACGCACGCACACACACATACACATCTACTTCCTCAAGCACGTAATGCATGCAGTAAATAATTCAAATGAAATTAATTTTACAGCACCTTGTTTCCACTAAGCATGCCAACATCTGTTGTCGAGTCACAAGTTTACATTGTTGGTCATTACTTTCCACAATGAGCAAAATGTTTTATTAAAGCCCCATGGGAGTCCCACTTGGATCAGGCAGAGACGACGGTGCTACTGACTGAACCCTCCCTGAACTCTGACAATCAAAGATTGGCTTGCAGCTCTGTTGGGACTCGACTACTGTCTGGCTTCCCAAAACGGGCTCGGACTTAATGTGATTGAGGTATTGGACGGCCTCGGCCCTTCAGGAAATCGCTGACCATAATGAAACAGAGCTCTGCTGACTTTTAAAGTGACGTAGTGCTTTTGTTCTGCACAACAGAGTAAATCTCACCCGGCTGTTGTTTCACAAGAACCCATTATACAGTGAATATATATCAATAAGCCCTTTATTCGAGTGCTTCTAATTACCATAGTGCAAATATTAAAGGCACAATAGCAAATGATAACCCTCAAGTTGAATCATCGACCACATCATCTACTGTCAATATACAATACACAGTATATTGCTTTATAATGAGGATTTTCACGCACCCAAATATTATTTTGGTTTGATATAGAGGAGTATTTGGTGAGGTTAATGATATTTATTATGGCGGAGGGAAGGACCTGTGTATATAATATACCAGAAAGATGTGTGTGCACATCCCAGCATGCAAGAGGAGGAAGAGAGTTAAATCCCCTTCACACGCTGCAGGAACCGCTCAGGAAGCAGACTGTTTATTTGCATTGGTCCACACTTAAACAGCTCTGCACTCATAGCCTTTGAAAGAAAGGCACATTGTATATTCGGCACGTTTAGTGGTCATAGGGAGAGAAAAATAACCAGCATATTGTACACAAATCATTAAGATGTGAGGACAAACAAAACCAAAAAAAGTATTGCGTGGTACATAGACAATTGTCTGCTGTAGACTGAGTTGTGATTGCGGTCTGTAAACCTCAAACCACCTTTTCAGAGGCTGCTATATTAGTCACTGTTGCAAAGGGGCCTTTAAACACTTGACTCTCCACAGGCTGGGGGCTTTAACGGAGCAGAAGAAGAGGGGTAGAGACAGGCTGTGGGTGTTTCTGGATGCACCATTCCTCTGTAGACTTGGCTGTAAAATGTGAAGGGACCCCGGACACACCCCTGAGGAGATCTGAAGTGGTTGTAGCCACCAAGGGGCCCCGATAGCCCGGCTGCTTCTGTGCTCCGTTGGCCCAGAGCAGGTGACAGAGACTCGTCCATACTCTGGGCTTCTGCCAGTAACAGATGTGCTTAGTCAAATGACTAATTGAAAACCTAAAACAAAATCAGCAGCTTGGATATTTGGCCTGCATAATAACAGGCCCGCGCTGATAAAGGGAGTGGGAGAAAACACACACACCCCTCTCATCAACAGCGCCATTAACAATCATGAGCAAAGATGAAAACAACGCTTGGTTTATTCGGCAAATGAAAGCACATAACTAGATGCTGTCCCTAGAGTCCATTTCCAATTTTAATAATACATCAAGGAGCGTAGCCGCAGCAAATGCTACTACGTAGAGAGGAGCCAAAGCACACCAAACTACTTCCAGCACCAGCATCAGGAGACAACTCCCCAAACTAGGAATTTAGCAAACGCATAAAGGTACACAACATGATTGCTATTAGCTAAATTAAAAGAGCCATTACCAGAGGAGCTTGTGGAATCACTTGCCAGTTAAGACTACAAACCTAAATTTCACATTTCAGGGGAGGTAAAAAAAAAGAAAAGAAGCATGCATGTTTGCTTTTTCTCCACCTCATTTCTCTCCATCGTCACAGTGAAGCATGCAGCTCGAGTTCGCCTCAAATTATGTGCATGAATAATAAAATACATTCTAATTAAAAACTGTTGTTAAATATGCAAAATTCTAATGATAATGAGATTGTGCAATACCTTGGAGTAAAGCATATTATAAATTACTTAGTAGTGCAAGTCGGCTTGACCCAAACATTGCATTTTGAAGGCTACTTGGAATATTATGTCTGGGGCATATGGAGTGGGGGGGGGGGGGGGGGGGGGCACAGTGTGTGTGTGTGTGTGTGTGTGTGTGTGTGTGTGTGTGTGTGTGTGTGTGTGTGTGTGTGTGTGTGCGTGTGTGTCCTGTGTAGGGAGAGCTGTGTTTGGGTCTGTTTGTGTACTTACATACACACATATGTTTGCATACGGGTGCACTGTCTGGAAGTGTGTGCATGCAAGTGTGTGTTGACATATGCGTCTGGGTATTGGGAGGGGGGGGGGGGGATTAAATGTATGCATTTATGTATGCTAATGCTCATAGCGTCTGCCTCACTGATTCTTAAGGGGGAAGACTAGAGATGAAGCGAGGTAAGGAAATGTGAGGACACTGTGTGCTTTATATACTGTAGCTCTAATAATTCTGCGTAGTTACCACAAGAGGCCTGCATGGAGTCAAACCAGTAACACTTCCAGTCCTAATTATAATTGCAGGTGTTATTTGGAAGGTGTAACCCATATCAGTGACCAGGAGGTAACCATATTTATTTTTGTTTTATCTCATTTCTGTATATTTCCCGTGACAGCTCAGCAAATAAATCATCAGGCCATTCAAACACATCTGAGCCTTTCTTCCTACCCGTGTTTGCCTCATATGTCATCAATCACATATGGTTTTTTTTCTCTGTTTTCTGATTGAATTGTCTTTACGGCTACACACGTCAAAGCCATTTCGCCGCAGAATAAAGTAAATAAAAATAGAGACGCATTTACATGAGGTTTTTTGAAGAGGAAGGCAAATAAGCAAATCAAGGGACGAGGGTTGTCAGCTCGCAGCGGACAAAGTGTGAATACGTGGAAAAGCCATGATGGAGGAGGCCGCAAATTTGATGTTGGCTCGTTATTATTTTGCTTCTGTCAGTTGTGTCCAATTTGGCCTGCATGTGAAGCAAATTGATAACACGTCTTTGTAGAGAATATGTAGCCACGTTTACTGAATAAAGCACATTTAAAAAACATATTATTTCAGGTTTATATGCGGTTTGGTGACACGCAAACACACACATGAGCACAAACACTCTGCTTCCTACTAGCTCGGGATTTATGGCGTTAAAGATGCGTTATTAAAACATATTTATGGAGATAAGAGCTGCTAGTCAATTGGAGGCAATAATATTCCGTAGCTTTATAAATTCACTTGACACGTGCAGAATTGTGCCTGTATTTAATATTCAGCAAAATAAGACTTTACTCTGATTGAAAGGTTTGCACTGCACATTGTCAAACATAATTGCTCCATTCTGGGCCACGACGCGCATATTTCACTTTGAGTCGAGAGGCCTCCGCCGTGTTTATTAAAATTTTAACAGGACTCGCAGCTTTGCGGGTTCATCAGCTATTCAAAGCTACCAAACAAATCAGCTGTCATATCTCCTTGCATGTTTTGCCCCCCGCCCATCCCCGCCCCGCCCCACTTCACCCAACCCCACCCTACCGAGTCCTGACCTTCCTCGCACACCGCCGATTTAGATGACTTTCCACCAAGTCTTTATGACCAAATAAATAGCAGCATGTGACGTTATCCATCACGCATTATAATCCTGATTATTTTTATGTTCAAACCATAAACAAATACTTGATTAAGAGGAAAAGGAATAAATCAAGCCACTTTATATGAGAAGGCAATCCAGCCGGTGAAACAGTCATTTAGATTAACGAAGCAAACACCTCATTCCCACGTCTCCAGGCAAACACACACACACACACTTAAAGGAAAACAGGCCACCAGCAGGAGTTACGACTAGCAGAGTTATGACTCAACTGATGCAAAGGTTTGACTTTAACACAAAAAAGTACAGAAAAGAAGACTGTAAAGGTGCCCCTTAAATGCAGTGAACATGCGCATTTCATCTATATATATGCGTTTGGTGTTGATTCCTGACCTAACCTTCATGTTTTCTTCAGGGGAAACCTTGTGTCTCGCTTTATTCATTTCATTATTGTCCTCTCGCCGTTGTTCCAGTGTCTTGCTTTAGTTTATCAAACGCTGTAAACACACCATTGATGTGAAAACTTGACACAACAATGCGGTGACGTCAAACGGGCTCATCCAAAGGCAACCGAGGCGACTAGAGGCTCCTTTGATGTCAGCAAAGCAAGGCAGCGTGGAAAACAAAAGCCTTTCAGAGAGGTAGGATGTATATGTACAGAGGTACAGTGGGAGAGAGAGAGAGAGAGAGGGAGAGAGAGAGAGAGAGAGAGAGAGAGAGAGAGAGAGACAGAGAGACAGAGAGAGAGAGAGACAAAGAGAGAGAGAGAGTCTGAGTGAAATTGGATGTGTGTGCGCACGTATGAAACTCATTTTACACAGCTCTTAACTAACATCCTTCATCCAGTGGGTGAAGAGAGTGAGAAAGTGTCAGTTCTTTGGCAAATAAAATCAGGTTCATGCAAAGCCAGTATTAATTTGGCTTTCCGTTGGAATGAAATGTTTTTGTTTTGGGAGGAAATTGCCCTGAGCGGTAATGAATTTCCCCCTTCTGTGCTGTGTGGCACCATAATTTAACAGAGCGATAGATCACATGGGCTGACGATTTGAGCGTGCATACATTCTAATAGAAAGCTGATAAATATTAAATGTGCAACATTTAAAGCAGGCTCATTTTCCCAGCGTTTACTGCAGGGGGAGCAAAATTTTTCATAATGGCTGCTGGCAAAACGAGACAACAACGAGTATTATTGGGGCGAATATTTATTCATGTGTGTTTATCCAAATGAGTCTGTTAGCAAAAGAGATATCAGAGCGGCAGTGAGTACTTTCACAAAGCTCACAGCTCTCTGGGATCTGACAGCAACCCCCGTCTGCATTTCAAAGCATCAATCACCCATCATCACAAACCCGTGGTGAGTTTTCTCTCCCTTCTTCCCTTTGTGTTGAAGTGTTTACAGGCCCGGGCTGTTGTTTTTTTGTGATCAGTTCTTGCTTTGGTATGGAGTTAAAACAAAACATGCCGGTGATTTGACTGTTAAAACAGCTCTCTGTGTTTGTGGGGAAAAGTCTCGGTTTTTGCTTTTTTTTTGGAAAAGAGTTTTAGACACCTGGACGTGTTTGGAATGGAATGATCCAGTTGTTTAACCCTAACGTCTTAACCAAAGATGATCATTTGATTGAGCTAATAGAAGTTTGTGTAGTTTGCAGGTGTCATTATCTGCACAAGGAGTTTGGCTAATGTGGCTATGTGACAAGCTACTTGTGATTCCATGGCACATACACACACACATGCTGAGTCATACAGCAGAATCGGTGTTAACCTGAAGGACTGGTTTGATGAATGTGTTTCACAATTGGACGAGTGACACGTGAATTTGTTGGAAGTCGCAGAGTCGGTTAAGACAAAATTTATTTCATCGTATTTGTCATCATGGCTTAATCAGTGTTAGCCTGATCACTGTAAGGATTTGTCGAATCACTAATCTGTGACTCAGACAGGCTAGTTTATGTGAGGAAGCATTACACAGTCCCTCCAATTTGTTTTATGTAAGTTCAAGTGACAACACTTTAACTTACTTGCCTCAGATATGTTTGCAACTTCAATGAATGCCATTAAATTAGCTTCATGTTAGCAACAATATAAATGTTACTTAGAAACTAAACAGGGTCAAAAAGGTAAGGCGTTCACACATTACACATTCACTGACCTTTTAATTATTTGCTGATCTATACTGTCTATATATTTCGGCTTCGTATGATGTTGTGTTAGCTAATAAGCCACACAGAGTTTTTTGCTAGTGGTGCCTCATGTTTCATTGTATTGGCACACTGTCAGTGGGAGAAACAACCTTTAATGAGGATGTTATCACTGTAGAGCTTTTGAAACCTGTAATTATTTATTCAATGAAGGACAGGTGTGTTCACCGCACACTCTTGGCATTAGTGTTAAGACAAAAGCGCATTGTTGTCATTGTCATCCACAGGTGGCTGAAAGATCACAATCGCAACAGACATTTGACGCATCATAAAGCAGGTGGTGTTCTGTTACATTTAGGTGTGCCAGCATGTCATGTCGGAGCGGTTTGCTTAATACTACGGCCTTGTCACACAGACACGCAATTAATCTTCCAAATGATGGTCTTTAGTTACACCTGTTTGACAAGGCAACATCTCTGCTGTGAGTAAGCTCACAAACATGTTGTAGGACGTTTCCAATAATATCAACTAGGTCATTAAAAACAAACTGTCATTATCGTGCTTACTCTGTTGCCTTTCTTAAGGGTTCTACGTGGAATTTAACCAAAGCTCGAAAGTAACTTAAGTAAGTGATTGTGTTCAAAGTAGAGTTGTTCTGTTTATTTTTACGACATTTCCACCTCAGATATAGTACTTTAAATCGATATTCTCAAGCAATGCAAACTTAAAATAAACAGAATAAATAGGTATCCGTGTTGTTGCAGTTGACAGCACCAAGAACATCTGAGGCAAAATGCATACATTTCTTCATCCTCTGCATCCCACTGGCCCAATTTTTGCTGATTGTGCATAATTTTGATATGATGACTTCATTATCCAAGTCTGGTGAAGTAGTTAGTATATTACCAATCTCTTTCTCTCTCTGTCTGATCTCCACCTCTTCAATCTCCATTTACAACAGCAGAAGGTCTTGGCCATACAAACCGCTCCGCCTGTGTCGCGCTAAATGGTGCTTAATTCCAGATTAGACAAACCTACGAGCTAGATGATATTTCTTTTGTCTGGTCCAAGAATAGAGGCCTGTGAGCTCCTGCAAGCATCATTTAGCCTGGCTAAATTACCATGACAAGGAGATGAGCAAACGGACAGTGCCTTGGCTTATCTGTCGGCGAGTCGCACTTTAAAAAGGCTTTAATGGAACCAATTATTAGGAGGATCTCTTTGCTGTCTGCTTCCAGTGCCACTCGATTGTTCTCGTTATAAATGTCCCTCTTTCCCTTGACAGAGTTGGCCACCATCTCCGTCGGTGGCCTCACTCTTCGTCTCCCCCCCCTTGTATCGCGATGAGAAGGTCAATAGACTACTCTTCACAGCACTTGAACCTTTTCCGTATTTCTTAATTAGGCCAGGCTGCATGTAAAGATGAAGTTGATAGGCCGGTAATTTCTCTGTTCTCTTACACACACACACACACACACAAACTCTACACATGCTCTCCTTAAGACAGCGTGGGCTAGCTAAGTCTCACTAGATGTCTGTTTCGCACTGCTTTAAGGCAGACTGAAGGATACATGGCCGATGTGTCAAGGCTTTTGTCCATCTCGGAAGGGCGCAACATCAGTGTGAGCCCGGGAAACAAGGATGCAAAGACCAAGCAGCTTTCAAACTATGTTAACTTTGCTTCCCAGAGTTGTGTAACAGCTGGCACACGTTGTTGGGAAACTAGTTTTTAGCAACTGGCTCATGACATTATGTATATTCTGTTAATCATAACCAAACAAATCTTCAATCTTTCTGAATATCCAACATAAGCTGCTCAAGTAGAACGCATTATACAGCACTTGACATTTGTTCATGCTTGAAGATTTTGCCTGACTGTCAACGTGTGTGAAGTTATCCCTCGACTGGCTTGGTGTTTCTTGTTTTGCCTCTCGTGTGACATAACACAACCGCTGCTCCATTATGAGCTATAAACTTGACATGCTGAAAACACTGCGGCAAAACAAAGTTTGAAAAAGACCAAAAAATTATCACCCGAGTCATTTAGGCTGTCTAGGCTTCCATTACCAAAGCCACTATACCATTTGCATAATTTCACGTCTTTGCTCCACGTTCCAAGCTATTGTGTTTGAAGAGGCAGTTTGAAAAGAAAATTGTTTCTTCTCAGGTCACATTCTCAAGTCATTTGTGCACAATGCATAAAGTGTCTGGTCTAAGACAATGCATTGGATTTCAGACAGCCAGCTTTAATTGAAGCTGTCGCCGAGGAGGAGCTAAGATGCCTGGATGAACGTCAGTAAGGCCGAGAGATCAGAACACGAGGCAAAGTGTTGCTATCATCATACAGTCACGTTTCAGGCCTCAGGAGGATCCAACTCTGTTCAGATGGACAAAGCTTGGATGGCATAAACAACTCATATCTGTGCATCATATTATGTGTGTCACTCAGTTATATGTTGATATTTACTGATATAGGAGATTCATTATTGTTTAGTTAAGTAAACAGTCTTTGGCGGCCAGAGGTTCTCATTTTGTTTCCTTGTACAACCAGCTACATTCACATATACACAAAAGGAGAAGGCATATACAATGATTGCAACTATTTCCTATTTTACACTTATGTGCTACAACGTTTCGGTTCTTCACCTTTTCTCCATCAGGTGAGCATTCAGATGAGCTTCAACAAATGTATAGGAAAATTGCAACTTAAAGAAAACACGCAATTTTGATATTTGTTATGCAAACATTTGATCTTATCAAATTGAAATGTCAGTACTGATACTTCAGTATTGATCTGATTGAGCTGATCAAGAAGAAACATCCGGAAACATTCCTTCTGTTGTTTCAAATGGCAGAAATTAGAATAAACCAACACACTTTGTAATGTGAAGCGACTGCCTTGCACTTATCTTGATGCTATAAACATTCCTCCCTTATGATGGTTGAAGGCTTCTGTAAATTGCTGTCTAGAGAAACTAGCCATCACTCTTTATTTCTAAAGGATTGACAGAAAAGAAGATATCTGACATTCAAGTTTTCGATTATTTATATAAACCACCGTGGATGTGCAGTCATATCCTGTTGACAGTGTTTGGCCAGAAGAATTCACCACACACATTTACCGCCAGCCTCACTGGAAACATGTTGCTGACCTTGGTGTTAACGCCGTCTCCTTTCTGGTGTCAGATCTCGCTAAACTTTTACTGTGTTTGGTATCTGAACACAACAGAATTGCCCGTGGGCCAACAAGGCAAACAGAGAGGCAGCCAGACACTGTAAGTAAGCGCAAAACATTGCTTTACAAAGCATTTTGTGTTTCAGGCATGTGTCTCTTATGCTTAATTTATGGGCCTGCTGTTTTAGGACATTTTAGATTAGCCTTTGCTGTGGATATCTCTCTCCCAGTCTCACTGTGTGGGGCTCATTAAAGCTGTAAACGAGCTGCCTCAGTCGCCCTCTCATTGGCCTAGGCGGCAGTAACTGCCAATCAGGCAATTTGGAGCTATTTCAGAATGCAGGTACATTAAACTGGCTTTGCATCAAGTTAATATACAGGGTCTGTTTGGCAACGGCGTCCTGATACCGTGATTCATCTCTGATGGCTTTTAGAAAACACCATAAAAATATATTCTGGTAATGACTCTGATGTCATCAAGGGAAAAGGCTGATGGTGTGGTTAAATGCATGAATGCATGCTTGTATTATTTTCAGTATGTGTTGGATGTATGGTGGCAATTATACTTTCATTTCCACTCAACTGCACTGTGTGTGGTTCTAAGCATCAACCAAGTCATTAAGTTGGAGTGGGGGACTAAGGCGTATCTTAGTTTGTGTTTGTTTGAGCTTTATGGTCTGTGTTTGAATGAGACAGTTGGGTGAGAGGACTGCATATTGCTCGTGTGTGCATATGTGCACAGGTGCTCTTGTACTCATCTTGTCTTTGAGAGGAGCAATTAGAGCTATACACCATGAAAAAAGTGTACTTTTGTTGCAAAGTGAGGATGGTTTACTCCTTTACCTTCTAGAGGTGTTATGGTTATGATTTGGGGTAAATGTTCAGGTTAAACATGGACATGATGAAGGTTATGGTGAGGATGTGGGAATGCATTGTATCCATAGGTATCCTCATATGTTTGGCAATATCTGCATGGAATAATTGCATGTATGATATTAAGTACTCCAAAGTAAGATGACTGCACTCTCTGTGTGTGTATGTTTTTGTATGAGCTGTTGGCCAGCATGCGCTTGCACATGTGAGTGCACGTGTGTCCGTCTGCGTGTGTTGCCTTTTGTTGCATGCGTGTTTATTGTATTGTGTTGGTTCAGCTCCTTGGAGGACGTGACCTGTGTGAGTAAGGACAGTGCTCAGGGAGGTGAATTGGGAGGAGGCCAGCCGTCTCATTAGCAGGGCAGATGTGAGGTCAGTCTGACCAGATTGCTCGCCACTTCCTTAAAAAAACAGCTTACCAATGGCCTGGCGTGAGACTTGCGGAGGGGGAGCTGGGGCTTTGGAAGTGTTTTGTGTTCTTGACATATTGTGGGTAGTCACTAGAAAGGGGAAAGCCTGCAGTGCAAACCCACCTCAGAGGCCAGAGAACACTGTCCCCCATCCCCCATTGTTCACAACAACATCCTTGTACAAGAACGATAGTCAAAAATAACAGGCGGAAACCTGCAATGAGCTGCTACCTTATCCCTCCTGTGCCCCTCCTGGGACGATTAGCAACGCAAACTGAAAGAGAAAGAAGAGGGAAAGGAAGGGAGGGGGGTGAAGGTGGGCGAGGGAGAGAAGAAAGAACAGGCATGGTAACAATTTCCCCACAATTTTCATCCCTTTAGAGATGCTTGTTCATGAAATAATGAGGAGGCCATTAGAACAACAGATTAGGTAATTACAGACCGAAGGCCAAATCATAATCTCCAGTTCCTCTTCTTCTGCACTCGAATGGCAATGTCAAAGTGGTTACTTCTTTCAAGAGCTGTGAGGTCAGGTGTTGATAAGGGACTGCAACTGGCTCTTGATGAAATATGGAATAAGTGCAGCATACTTTTTGAGGTTATTACTTAATCATGTTTTGCGCCATCTGTTCTTTAATAATACATTTAGAAAATAGTTTTATTTACCCTCTATGGTGGAATTTAATGTATTAGATATAAGTCAATGTACTGACCAATAATTAAATACAGCGCCAATGCGTCATTCTAAAGTAGCTTAGGGCACAAAGAGAAATGCCTTTTAGTTTGTCCATTTAACCACTTGAGCAGAGAGGGAGAGTGGGGTTGCTTGCTAACAGCGATAATGGATTTGTGTGTGTGTGTGTGTGTGTGTGTGTGTGTGTGTGTGTGTGTGTGTGTGTGTGTGTGTGTGTGTGTGTGTGTGTGTGTGTGTATGTGTGTAAGACACCAGCGAGAATCAGGTAGACAGGTCACAGAGGCAGGCAGGGAGCAAGTGCATGGAAAAGAGGGGTCAAGGGCGAATAAATCGCACGGCAGATCTTTTAGAGATGACAAACACGTGCTCCTGCCAGAAGGGAACCATTAAAAATAATTTACACAAGCTTTATGTTGGCTGAGCTCTTTTTGATGCAGTGTTTCCCCTGGCAATTATGGCTGTGGCGCAGCTCCAGCCATATGGCCAGCCGGGCAGTGGGCCGTGAGGCTCAGGAATACCTGGGTGGTTAATTAAGAGCTGTTGCCAGGGCCATAGGAGGCCAGTCTCAGATCTTCCACACCCCCACCACCATCTCTGCCGCCGCAGACGCCGCCACCGCCACCGCCTGCTCCTAGAGCGGACCGTCCACTGTGACCTACTGTAGGCTGCAGCTCTATTGCCTTACTCTGTCCTAGCCTCAGAAAGAACAGCCACAAGGGACAGGGAGAGGCCACCGGTAATTATTTGAGATAACATCCCCTGAGCTGAGGTGGGATATGTGGGGAGCAGAGAAAGTATGTGGTGTGTTGTGCCTGTGTTTGTGTGTTTTGACACTTGCTTGTGTGTGTGTGTGTGTGTGTGTGTGTGTGTGTGTGTGTGTGTGTGTGTGTGTGTGTGTGTGTGTGTGTGTGTGTGTGTGTGTGTGTGTGTGTGTGTGTGTGTGTGTGTGTGCGAGCGAGCTTGTCTAAGTTTGTGTATGTATACTCTCGAGCATAAAGGTCAACATTTCCACTTTCCTTCTAGAGGGAGTGTAATGCATCTTTAGAATGGAGCACAACGTAGCTGCATTTTTCATAAATACCTCATTCTGTATTCCGACATTTACTGTACTCTGCTCTCGGTCACCATACCAATTTGAATAAACTATTCTCCCTTGTCAGAGAGCACTTGCCTCACTTTGATTGACATGCACAGTTTGCAGCCACAGAGAAGTGTCTTGTTTCCTTTTAAAATGGAGGGTTTGAACACTCCAAATTTTGAAAGAAATCTATTGGCACAACAAAGAAAAATGTTTCACGCCACATATTCTGTTAATATTGCAGCGACATACCTATTGCATACAGGGAAGGGAATGTGCTTTTTCAGTTTTAAGACAAAGAACAATATCACCACAAACTAAAAAAATCAGAGAGAACAATAATCTCATGATTTTCTCAACATATTTTATAAACCAAACTGATTTTTTTTCCTCATACGAGTCGTCTATATCTTCTATCTATTGACCCATACTGTCTTATCATGGCTTGTGTTGTCAGAACGTATAGCATTGACCTTGGCAGAGGTCTTCACCAACCCCTGTCTAAACATATTGCTATTCATAAACGCACTATCACTCTATCAATCTGTGAGACAGAGATCTAATACAATATAATGAGGCAATAATGAGGAATTTTCTCTTGTTAAAATGTCATTTATGTAATGAATAAAAGATGATGGGTTCAGCTGTCTCTGCTTTGTTCTCAATCAGTCTCTCTCTCTTTTTTTGTTCTGGCCTGTACACTAACAATAGCGTCATTGGCAGACATTGTCCCAATAATCAGCCAAAATTGCTTCATGTTTCCACTGTATAAACAATCATTAGGATGTTGTTTTGTTCATTCGCTTCGCCTCAGCCTTTCATTTGCAAACAGTGGCTGCAACAAAAAAATACTGACAGCTTCTAATCTGAATCTGTGATAGTTCAGAATGTCCCGATTGTGACAGCATAGCAAGGCAAATACATTTGTGACTGTGTCTGTGTGTGGATTTGTTTGTGTCCCTGTGTCCCTCTGTGTGTGTGTGTGTGTGTCATGAACCCCCTGCTGACTCCCAACCTCATCTCCATATTCCTTTATGGGAAATGTAAATGGATACATGATTATCTTTACACGGACCCAAGCAGGAAATGGGATCCTACCCTTCCCTGTGACTAAAGAAGAGAGGGAAATGTTATGGTACACATTATAAATGATTTATGTGTGTAGAGTGTGGCATCTTTTCCTCGATAACCTCTCCTGTGTGTTTTACGCGTTCGCTCTTCAACCGAGATTCGGCGAGGTCCCAGTGGTGCTGCGTTCCCTCTAAACAATAAACAGCATTATCCGTCTGCTCTAGGTTTTGCAGCCTTTTTACACTGACCCGGCGTCTTATGGTAATAAATCCCACTGAGCCAATGCAGGGTGATATACTTGATGCTGAATAATTGGTCATTTTGGTTGCGGGCTCCCTTGCTTCACATTATAGTGATAATGAAGGCCTGCTGAATATGCTGATCAGTGTGGGTGTGTGTGTGTGTGTGCGTTAGATGTGTGTCTCTGTATGTGCATCTGTCATCTGCGCATGCATAGCTGTGTGTGAGTGTGTGAGTGTGTTGCAGAGGTGTCTCCTGAGTCAGGGATTATTGCTGATAGATTATTTCTTCAGCCCCCTCGTTATCACTGGATCAAACAGACATGTGACCCGCACTTCATCACTCTATTCATCCTCCTCTTAAACTGAGCTCTGGAGACCAGCGGAGACGGCTGCCGGAACCATACATGTAAGACCGAGCTGAAACCAGAGGCCCAGAACGCTGCTGCACTGGGATGCTTTAGCATAATTATGAGCCCTTGCTAGGACTGTGTGCAGTTTGTCTTTGCCAGAGTTATGAATTGGCTTTACAGCTGAGAAAATCCTGTTTAAAAATAGGGTGTGTGATGTTTTCAAATCACGTTTTGTTAATCTGTTTGCGGTAGATAAGTCTTTGGAATATTATATCTACGTCTTTTATATACCGCTGTGGCCTCTACTGTCCACACTCGTGTTACAGTCCGTGTTATTATGTGATATTGTCGTCACCTGTCCTCATTACTAGTTGAAGGACAGGCCCTTTGATGCTCATTAGCGAGTTCCCTTGTGTCGCAGTCATAGAAGGTGGTGTGAGACGCAGCTATGAGAGACTGTGATGTCAGCCAACCTGTGTATAGTATGACAGTGGTGACACCCGCACAGTCCTCCTTTTGTCAGGGGCCCCTAACGAGGTCATCACTGTCCCCGAGACAGGGGTCACCGTTACATTTGACCCCTGTCCCTCCCCTCGCTGTAATGTCAACAACTCCTCCCGTCACTCGCTCGGCGGTGTCCCTACGCTACTCTCCCTCATTGGCTGGCGACATGCCGAGCTGTCACGCAAGTGGGCAGTGTGTATGGAAATCAAGGTGGGCTGATGTCTTCTAATGAGACAGACGTAGTGCCGCGCTAATGTCCCCGCCTTCGTTAGGCAGGACCCAGCTGCAGCCTGTCAGCGCCCTTGTTAAGCTCGGCCCTGGTGGGACGACTGGGCAGGGCAGTGCGGCTGTCCCTCTGTCTGTCTGTCTGTCTGTCTGTCAGTCGGTCAGCTACTCTCCTCCCTCCTCCTGATGGTGGACCTTAGTCTCCAGGGTGGAAGGAGAGCTTTGTTTGTGTGTTGGCGCGGTGTGTCGTGGCTGTACTCTCTGCTGCTTTCCCTCAAACCTGGGAGGTGGTTGGCTAATGATCTACCAACAGAGCTTTGGGGCGCTCCACGGCATTTTGTTTCCTGATTAGAATGCAGTGGCGGCCTTTGTCAACAGCGATGTCAGCCGCTGTAAGGACAAAGCATTGTTACTAGGAGCATAATTAAATCTGTTTCCTGTGAATCTGCCACCTGTGTTGACCAGGCAGTCAGGGATTCAGAGGGTTTTTTTCACTTCCCTCTCACTGTGTTTTTTGTTTATTCTGTTCCTCCTCCTTATCTCTGTTTTTGTTGCTAATGTGCTGGTTAAACTAGAGGAAATAGGATTTGCTCCCCTTGTTTCCTTACGTGTTAATGGAAACAGGAGGAAAATTATATATGAAAATAATGTATAAATAATCCATCTTTCTTTGAAGTAACAAATCCCAGAACTGGATCACTGAACAAAGTGAAATATAATATATACAAAATATGTAATTATTATAAATGCTATTATATATTCTCATTGCTACTATGATAAGAATTATAATATGTGTTCATGTACATTTTTTTCTATTGCGTCTTTTCTGATAATGTGACCCTGTGATAAAAGACTCCAGTTTTCTGTCTCATCAAATACACAGTGACATGTGAGCCAGAACTAGTTAGACCATTAAAAGCAACAGCAGTCCCTGGAATATGGACTGGTCAGAAATTAATTGGCCCCATGGCTGTTTGAAAGAGCAGAGAAAACAACTCCACAGAGTGTATCAGGATTTCCCACATAAAATATGTCAATTTCCCCCCCTCAAGCCAGTCGAGCAATAATGACCCCATGGTGCTCTGGAGTGGTGTGACAACACAAATGACACTACACTGTGTGCTAATGACATGGGATGTAGTCGCTGGGTAAACATGGCAATTAAACAACAGTCTCAGACTGAGTGGGGCACACATAGAACCTTCACAGACCCCATTGTGTCTTTGTTTTAGTGATCTCTCTCTCTCTCTCCATCGCTCTCTCTCTCTCTCTCTCTCTCCCTCTTGCTCTCTCTGCAAGACATTTGCATGCTAGAGGCATAATTGGCTGGTCTCATGGTGGCGGTGGCAGTATTCCTAGAACGAGGACATCTCAATGCACCTCACACGTCCCCACTGTCACAAGGCTCGCTGCTGAAAGCCTTCCTGACATAAACACAGCAACACAGAACGCTCCCACAATGGCAGCCATGTCTGCTCCAACTCAAACTACACCCTGTGACAAGAAGGAGCTGAACTAAGCACATTTCACTTCTCCCTCTTGCAGTTTCCAAAGTTCATGATTACCGTCAGCATGCAGGAGCTCTGCCGGAGAAGTTTTTTGCTCTCTGAGAAAGCTGTGCGAGAGAGTTTGGAGGGTGACAGCTTAGCTGTAGCAGTTTGCTGGAGGAAACTCATGTTGAGTTTGGGTATGTAGGCACATTCGAACATTCAGTACCTCATAAGTAGCACATTTTGTATGCATGATGGACTGAATTCAAATCTCTTGTCAATTGGAATGTAAGGCACTGACGTGATACATGTTTCCTGTTTTAGACAATATAAAGTAAAAAAAAAATATGGCCACTTTCTTATCTCTGAGCCCCGCAAAATTAATTTTAAATATTACCATAAACAGATAATTATCTACTGTTAGATGCACATCCCACTGTCCACACTTACACAAGGACATGGATCATTGAGCAGGTACCGAGTGTGTGTGGCTGTCCACAGGTGTTACACTGCAGTGTGCCACAGTTGCCAAAAACTCACTCATCACATGAACAGAGTGCCTCTGCCAGAGCCTTATTTTATTCACCCGTAGAACAATTAGCCATGCTGAGCAGTTTTGCAATTAACAGCCTCATAACTGTCACATGCCCCAATTTAAAATCAGCAGGAGTGATATCTGTTTTAGAGCAAAGTTTAATTATGAAGTAAAAACATTTGCATTTTAGTGATTACCAATTTTAAATATTATAATTTTTTTCATAGTACCACTTCTACAAGCAAGGAGGGCTACACAGAACCAGGGCCCCTCTCTGTGTGCTGAGAGCTCCTTTTTGCCAGGGAAATGTACATCTGTCACACCCATATGGAGAAATTACACAAAATCTGATAAATGTTTTCAAAATGTGGCTTTACCCCTGAGTGGTGACAGAGAAATAAAGTTTTAAGGGTGAGTGAATGAGTGACTGCCAGTGCCAGAGGAATCGCATTCACTTCAGGCTTGACATTCTCCATCAAACCACAGTGTAGTCTTGTGAACAAACAGTCTGTCTAAAACTCTAAATGGGCTCAGTCAAAGTGGATGCAAGAGCGCAGTCAAGGCTTAAATCATCTCTCTGTTGAGCTCAAAAGAGAAGCCTCCAAACCAGAAAATAGAAGAGCAGGGTTGATGGAATCTGGCGCAAACACATTCCCACCTTTCCAATCTTATTTTCGTTTCTCTCGCCTTCTGCCTGCTTCCCCCTCGCAGCAGCTTAGTGTACTTTTTGTGTCCCGGTGCGTACAAAGTCTATCAGAATGCATTTGTTTCAGGGAGCCCCCCATTCACTTTCAAAGGGTTAAACAGACCATTCACCGGCCTGTCAACATTCCCTGGCCCGCCTCACGGAAAAGTCTGCTCGAGTTTTGTTCCCCATCAACACTTGTCTCCACGGCCCCGTTGTTGCTCACGTTGTGTAATATCCATGACAATCGTGTTGGGCTTTTCAGGGGGCTCTGTAGCACCCATTCTGTGGGGCCACTTTCAGGCCATAAAGAGCTTTATTTGTGTGGATTTGAAAGAGTCATGTGAAGTGCCCTCAGCCTGGAATCCTCTTCAGCGGGTCACCACTGTCTCAATGGGCTTCACACTCACCAGCCATCAGTACTGCCTTCACGTTCAGCAACGGCGTCACTGCTGCAAGCGTTCTGAAAGTCCTATAAAAGGTGCTCCAGGCGCAGAAGAGTGGAGAGGACAGGATGGACGGATGGGTGACATCGGGAGTTAGATGGTCCCACAGTGGGGGGAAGTGAAACTTATCTGCCTTGAAGTGGAATAATGGCCGCAGCATTTTGAGCTCTTGACTTGGTTGGGTGTCTAACATCTGCAACAACAGCAACCCCTCTGACCTCCACCCCATCTCTCCAACCCACCCGCCTGAAGTGTGTGCAGTCACACAAACCGCACAGCAACCAATGACGTTTCAGGCCGGGGCGTGGGAAGTAAGGGAGGTCTAACGGCGTATCCATTTTCATGGACCATATGGAAATTCTGTTGTGTGTGCAGCAGACGCGTTAGATAGCTGTGACCCTAGCGTCCGTGTGTGTATGCTAAATGGTAAACAGTGTGGAGAGAGGCGTCACCCTGACCCCCAGCATATGGGTATCCATTCTGAAGGAGGGTTTTCACAAACACAGCCATGCTGCCAGGCAGGCCCTTGGGACTTTGATTTGTTAATGAATTGCTCTATTGACTTGCATCTTCGCCTGCTTCATTAGAAGACACCAACAACACTCCCTCTTCTCTTTTCCTTTTTTTTTGCCTCTTTTTATTCCAAACTGATCTTATGAGAGGAAGATGTGGGCAGGGGAAGGGGGTGGCAGGCATTACAGAATGCTATTGTATGTTTGACTTAAATCTTCAGGCCTGTCATCTGTTTTCCCCGCTCTTCTGTGGCTTCCATTCTTTAGCCCGGCTAATTTGTATTGTGGCAATTTAAGACAACTCTCCAGTGCTCAGTGATGCAAGAGAACAAACCCCACTCCCCCACCTCCCTCTCCAGAACCCCCACCCTTGTCCCCCCACTCCCCATCTCGGGCAGGCCACGGCCCAGGACCAGCCCCCTTTAAATCTATTTCCCAGTCCCTCCCTGGCCCTCATTACCATGTGGAGACAATAATGGTTTTGTCAGGACGATACCTGCTTTACAAGTAGCAGATTATTGTGTCCCGCCAGTGTTAACACAACAAGTACAAGCCCTCTGTCTGTGGCCATGCCACCGGCTGTCAGCACTCATCCATAATGGCAGTGTCACAGCATAACACACAGCACACAAAGACATGTGACCCTCCAGCTACTTGCACAAAGACATACAGGCTCTATAAGACTTACACAACATATGGCTCAAGCATCGTGGCCCTCAGTTCTTCCACGGGGCACCACAGAGCCAAACACCGCCTGCCCTTTGTCCAGAAAATGTGTTGCCCCTGGCCACACAGTATCATGGTTGTGCACCAATTACACCACACTTTACCAGGATTTGCCATCTGCATGCCAAATGGGCCATTCTGTCTGGTCATTCTGCTCCGATAGGTGTGAAGTTTACAGGCCTAAGAGTGTATTAAAGACAGCAGGGGCCGTGTATGTGTGTGCGCACGGGTCTGTATGACGAGTGTGTTTGTCCGTGCATGCAAGTGTGTGCTTTCTCATATATTGGCAGGCACGTGCTTGTAATAATCAACATGAAATACAGCTTTTACACTCCGTCTACGCAGGTCACCATCACCTACAGCAAACAAAGGTGAATAAAGGCAAAGAAAAACTGTCCAGTATCTAATCTTGTTGAACTCCCTGTGACATCTAGAGACATGGGACATTTAAAGGGTTTTTTCATTCCTAAACCAACACAATGGAGGATGTGTGTTTTACTGCGGCGAAGGGCTTTTATCAAGTCCCTGTGTAGATGTCTCAGAGGCACTGTTGACAATACCTCATGCAATACCAGCGCTTACACTGTCCTAGAATGACACGAGAGAGGAAGTGTGGCAGACATTCACTGGCTTTTATCACAGTTGCAGACATTTGGAGCCATCACAGGAATATTTTATCTCTGAAACTGAAATTGCTGATAGATATAGAAATTGGTAATATGCAAAAAATGTTAAGAATACAGTGTTTACACAAACTGTATATATATATTCAGATATTTATATATCAATGGTTCTACGTCAATGTGATTGATGTCAGCCTACGTATTGAAACAGCGTTTGTATCGGTGGTAGAGAGGTGAACTATTCTCTGAACACAGACTGGATGAGGAAACATCCTGTGCCTGTATATATGAGGAGGCAGTGGGTCAGCTGGAGGAGCTTCCTGCCCTCTGCAGAGTTGTGGCTGCCTGCTGTGTGGGTACAACATGGCAGACCGGGTCTATTGTCTGGAGAGAGGATGTGCTCTGCTGTTGTCTGGGCTGCCGGCCTGAACACACTGGATATGACGCACAAAAAACTCTCACTAAGTGGACCCAAACAGTCGGGTGGAGCAAACTACCCTTGCTGTGAGTTACAGCCTGTGATAGTGAGGTGGAGTCCCAATGGAAAGTTTTAGAGAGAGAAGGCAGTTTCATGTCTAATTTTGGAAGTATTTTAGTTTTATTTGGGGTTTGTGTGCTTCGTAGTTACATAATGTGTGTGGTAAACACATCATATAGAGCCAGAATCACAAAGTCTATCATTACAGTATTGAGCCTACAGTCCTAAATTCTTTGTTTTCCCAAATCACACCGGGTCGTTCACAAAACTATATGACAATATAGGCCATACATTAATCTAACAGTAGATGGGGCCAGCGTGAGGTTGGATTGGCTTGGAACATTTACAAAACTCTCACAACACAATAATTAGGCAGGCAGTGTTACGAGGAGAGACAGCGCTAAGCAACTCAATGGGGCCAGTCACTTCCACAGAGCTACATTGGAAACAGTTGGGTTTCATTTCACATGCTGCTGTGCTTGGAGGAATCTCAATATTTATCCAGTTTGTCTGGCCGTGGCACCTGCTGGGGGAGACATTACTCATTTGTAAGTATTAACATGGGCATCCCCTCCTTCCCTGATCCTTCCCTCTCTCTCCTTGTCTTTCCCCACCCTCTGCTCTCTCACTCCCTCCCTCTGTGAGTACACTGTCAGTCATGTTGTTGCCTTTTAAATGTCATCCACTTACTGCGGAGAGCAGGCGCCCCATTTGACAGTTTTATTGGGAGACACTGTGATGATGGTGATGAGAGAGAGAGAGAGAGAGAGAGAGAGAGCGAGAGAGAGAGACCAAGACAGAGAGAGGGAGAAGGGGATAAATTCAGAATCAGAGGGAGAAAGGTAGGACAAGGGGGAGGCATCATCAGTCAAATCAAATTAGAATAATCAGAGTGATGTGATTAATAGGAGTGCCATTGTGGGGTAATCATGCACAGCGATCATCACTGTGGTGGACTTCAAATTAGTGTGCCCTGCAGAGAGGCTTTGATCTGGCAAGCATCAAATAAAGCTGGTCGTCAGGTTGTCACTTACTTAAAATACACCTTTCGCCTCCACGTCTTTTTGCCAATGTGAAAAAATGTAAAAAGAAGAAAAGACATGACAAATGGCAGAGGCCCAGATGAGCAGTGATGGAGCGACTGCTCTGTGCGCCGCTCGCTGCTGTGAGTCACAGAGGTTTCACGTTTGAATTTCTTTAAGCGGACCTGAGGAGTTCAGTGGATTGAGCCCAGAGGTGAAGGGAAGAGACAGTGTGCTGGAGAGGAAGACATCAAAGTGACATTACTGCAAGTGACGTTCTTTTTCCCAGGTGCAGAATGTGTCAGACACCAGCTGTGAAATTACAAAAGTATCATTCAGTCAGTGAGAGCTTTGTTTTTTTTAAATTGTGCTGCCGGTGCAAACCATAACCCCCTCTGTTTTCCTGGAATTTTTCAAAACTTGCTAAGCAGCTATTGAAAACACAATTGAAACATTCATTAAAAGTAAAAAAAAAAAAAAAAAAAAAAAAACTTTAAATCACAGTATCACAGTTTTTGAACGATCATACAGAGCAAAGGGCCAGAATGTAACTGAGCGTTAATATGCTTGCTTATATACTCATTTAGATTCAAAATCATATCCACCAGAGGGCAATGAGACGACTGAAACTTAAATATCCCTGTTTGACACCTATTCAAAAACTGCTTCAGATTTGATTCACAGGGGTAAACAAAAACGAGGAACAATGAAAAACATCAGAATTTACTTGAATTTACTCAATTATCAATAAGGATCACATGATGACAAAATGTCACAATTATTTCTCTATTTACACCAAAAATGTATGGAACTTTAAGTATCCGTAGGCTCTTCTGACTTTTTCCGCAAAATTGGCATTACTGCCCCCCATGATTTTTTCAAGGTATTACATCTTGCGAATAAATCATGTACATTTTTGAGGATGCTCACATCCAACACATCAAACTAATGCAGGATGTTTTTGGCAGCCATCATGCACATGCTCATACACATGCATATTTAACATCACCTATAATCCAGGCCAAAGGAGACCTCGGAGAAGAAACATGGAAAGGTAAAGAAAGAAAGACATTTAGGATCTGTCATGGAACATGGAGTTGAGTTTAGTGAAAGCTCAACTGCCACACAGACTGTGCTGGGTCTCTGAAACACAGAGCTGCACCCCCCCACACACCCTCCACTACAGGCATACTGACATTTTCATTAAAAGGTCACCAGTCTTTTCATGTATTCACCTCAGCTTTTAATGTGAGTAGAAAGGAGAGCAAGAGAATGAAGAGAGAGCAGGAAGAGGAAGAGGAAAAGAGCGGATTTAAACACGGACAGGATTCTCCCAGGATTCTGAGAGATATGATATCAAAGAAGGAAAGAAGACCAAAGCGATCAGTTCTCAGACCAAGGTCAGAACTATGAGCTACATACCTCCATTTCTTATCTCATACACATATAGTGCATTGAATAGTTATGTGGAGAATGATATGTATACAGTTCCCTGCCCTTTGCATGCCTTTCTCTGCACTGCACTGCGCACAGAATCCCTGTGTCCTTCTATGTGTCTTAGTGAACTTAATTAAATAATGTCCTTGAATCAATGTCACCAATGTACCTAAGTACATTCATTGTATGGAAACAAGCCTATTACGTATTATGTACTATTATCCATATTACTTTTATTTCACTCAAGTGTTATTTATAATGTTCTTCATGAAAGGACAAAATCAAACAAACACTTTTAATGGTAAGCCAATGAGCCATAAGACTGTGCATTTCAATCAGCAATTATATGTAAAATAATTCAACATTAGTATGAGAGGATAACCATTACTGAGATAATACTTTGAAATGAATGCCAAAATAAAAGGGGACCCTTTAGTTCTCTAATTTGCTATGTCGACCGCATGAAGTTAAAAGATGCCCCCATTTAGCTGTTTAAATGAGGATGTAGAATTTTTCCTCTGAAAATGGATTAAAATAATTTGGCGAGAGAAATCATTTAAATAGCAATAAGGACCCAGAGTGTATCTATTGAGCATAAAATAATTTCAAGTTTAAATTAAATAGCTTATTACTGCCTTTCATTTCCTTGAGGGAATCATCTGCACTCCTTTTTTCTCAGCCCCCTTGGTAGATGGGCTAATTTTCTTAGGAGGCTGTTGGAATGAGCACCATGCAGCCAAATGTTCAGCAGGGAAAGTACATGAAAGTCTGCTGTTTTACACAGTGGATCTCATTCTCCATGCTGTCCATATGTCTGTCTATCTGGAGACTAGTGCGAAAGCTCCTTAGTCTACCAGTGTTAGGAAAGTAAAAGAGTCCTCATAACTGCAGCTCAACGCGATTCACAGGAATAAATCCAACTCTAATCTTTCATTCCTTACCTGTCAGAAACCCTTCAGTCAGTTTGCCCCTGCATTCCGTTACACATTGTCAATATGTCAGAGAATTGCTGAGATAGGTTAATTTCAACACCTGTCAACTGATATATTCCCCAAAATGAAGTTGTGCAATAGGACTGGCCTGGGAATGTTTCAGTGTTGGAATGTGGCGTTCGATGGCTGGAGGGAATGAAGCAGGGGGGTGGACAGACCCTGGCTTTCACTGTGTGACGTCAGTGTGGTGGCATGGCAGAAAGATGAGGGCCCGTTTGGCCCTGACAGCTGCGTTTGCCCACAGTAATGCACCCTGCCGGCCGGGGCCAAGGCCTCTCTCCTGCTGTCAGCACACCGATCGGCTTTCATGGATCATCTCTTATCTGCCGAATCTGTCATTGCAGAGGAGGGCTCCTTTTGGGGGGCATTAAAGCGCGCTGCCATGGTTCACAGGCTCCAAGCCCCCCTTATGGATACTTTACTCTCTCTATTTATTCCTCCGTATGTTTCCCTCTATCTTTGTCAATCCGTCAGACCCCCTCTTGCTTGCTTTATCGTTCCGTCTTGCTCTCGTTTGCATGACCCCTCTGTCATTCCAAATTTGTTTCTTCGCTGTTTGTTTATGAGCAAGAGCTAACCTGAGAGGCAGGGTATTTGAGCTGAGGGTGGTGCATGATCACGATGGAGTAGAGTTGGGGAGGGATCTGGGAGGGAAGAGGCTTTTGTTTGTTTGGACAGATGCACGGGCCCATCTCTGAACTTCTGTCAGTGATCAAAGGAGCCGATGATGTAGAACAGATTCATGGGCCATGTCTTATCAGCCCTTGCTCCGGCCCTCATCAATCATCCCGAACCCTCGTCTGTCTCATTCCGATGACGGCACCCTAAACAAGGTGCATTAATCACTGCCGCTCCCTCTTTGGCCAGGTGGCCTCATGCCCTCCAGACATCCACACAGGCTCCAGGGCTTCAGAGTGAAGGGAGCACTGTCCCCCAGTCCACCAAGGAAGCCCACTTCACTAGATCTACTCCATTCCCACCACCGGCCCACACTGCTCTTTCAACAAGTCTGAAAAACTCTTCCAGGAATTTTGCTGGTTAAAGGAGAAGGGCCCATTGAATCATGTGCTACTCGTGCGTAAGCGAAGATGCACCAGCAGATGACAACTCCCAGATATACACAAGCACAAACATGCATGCAAATATGTCGACGCACATGTTCCACAGCATACATGTCCAGTATATATACACTACTATGCGCACCTTGTGGCCTGACAGCGTTGATATGTTTCGGTACATGCGACCTCATTGCGGTTACCTTCGGTCACCGGCATCCACCATTATTGATTTGAAATGGAAAGTGAGTCATTTCGCTTGTAGAGGATGAAAGGGGAAAACAGCTTAAGTGGTTCCTTTGTGTCAGCAGGTTAAGCAAAGCGTTTTGCACAGGCTTTTACAGCTGAAGATAGCGCCTTTGTGCCTGAAACGACTTAAAACAAATGCCAAATGTGACACCAAAGGGTAATGGCTACACACGGAATGAGCCTTTTCTAAGGAATGGCTTGTTTGTTACGCCAGGCTGTACTCTCCTTCAAAAGTTTCAGAGGTGAAAATGAGACTTTGTTGCAGAGTTTCTAGGTTGAATAAAATGCTGTAGCTCTTTAGTTGGAAGACAGAATCACTTTTGTTGTGGTAAGATTGACAAATTAATAAATTGAAATTAAAATTCAGATGAACTCAGGAAAGCACAACCTCACATATAGGAAGAGAAAGCTTAACATATTGTATGAACAGGTACAACTATATTTCTTTACATAAACTGTAGTAGAATGTATTGGAAGGTCAATTTTAACAATTAAGTACATGATGCTGGAGATTTTTCTCTTTTTAGACCATTATATGACCCTGCCGGACATATTTCATATACTTCTGGGAGGTTTGTTGTAATATATGTCAGCGACAGCGACCTCAGTGAATAACCATTACATTGCTGGCCATGCTGGGCTCCGAGGGGTGGTTAAAGGGGTCTGGGAATGGGGTCAGCAGGTCAAGTGCCAAACCACGGTGTCATGGAATACAGAGTCAAATGATGGAGCATATGTGGTTTAAAGAGCCTAGCAGATGCGCAGACCGAGCCGAAAAAAAATGCCATTAAACTGAGAGACAACACAGCAAAGTCAAAGTCATTATTAAGGTGAAGATCTTAAGCAAACAGATGTTGACAGGCTAACTACAAGTTCATCCCAAGGTGAGCAGACATAAACACTTGAGCGAGCCATCTCCCTGATGGCCTGGAAGCAGAAGACATTTAGACAAGGCTGTGTAGTAATGAAACGGGAACACACGCAATCAGCACGACTCAATATTTCTCTCATATTCTCCCATATATGTCAGCGTGGTTGCATAACCTTGCGGTCGTCCTTGGCCTCTGAACTGTTAATAAGCCTATTTTTTAAAGTGTCACAGGCAGGGAGCATAAGTTGCCCCCCCTCTCCCCTTCTCCCCGTATCCCTTTAGAGTCAGCCATCGCTCCTCTCAGCTCATCTGGGAAAGGTGAGGGGATATCACTCTGACTGCTGTGACAGCTCTACTTTAGCATATTCATGACGAGTTGAGTCTCATTTCACAGGTGTATTAAAATACCCCTAACCCCTTTCTCATAGGGAGCCTGGCCGCACACCGCAATGGCCGGACGCCATGCATGAAAAATCGATGGGGGAAATATGTAGAAATATAAGCATGCATCAGAGGCCGGGTCAAGAACCTAATTTCACAGTGACACCGGGGGTAATTTGGCTCCAGAAATGTTTGTCAATTCGCCATTCATTTGAGTAGGCATGGCATTGTGAGGCCCCTGATGTGAGTGCAAGGTGGCCAACCTGAACGCCTGTATTTATGGCGCACTTTTGTGAATACATTACGCCTGTCACAATGAAATAAGTGACGTACTTACATGCTGCGAGGAGTAAGTCCAAAGGGTTGAGCACTGGGCGAGGGAGAGATAAGAGGAGAGGTAATTAGTACATTCATCTTTTTTATGATATCATTTTTCAGACATATATGATCACAATGTAAATTAGAAATAAGGAGGGACCTGAAGAAAATGGAATTCATTTGGAGCGGGTCAATCGCCCTACAATAGCGGCGCTGGGAGGCCAGGTGTAATTTACGATGGCGGTTGGCCCTCTCTCTCTCCTGCCATGCACCTGGCAGAGTCTGATACCCTGCTGCTCCCCACAGCTGCTGGGCCTCCTCTCCCACAGATAACACTCTCATCTCCAAATGAGATTCATTTAGCACACAGGAAAAGGAGAGGAAAAGAAAAGGAAAATGAGGAGAGGAGACAAACCCGCTCCCTCTTTTTGCACCAGCGTTCTCTTTCTCTCTCTCACTCTCTCTCTCTCTCTCTACCCTGTTTCAAGACTGCACACTTAATGGCATTCTATGGATTATTGATTTTTGATTTGGTTTTTCTGGTTGGCAGATGCCCCCCGTTTTAGCGGAGCCATTACCTCCGTAACGATTAGAAACAAAAAGTTAATTATGTAATTATAAAGCCAATAACAGCCTGTGCTGGTTTACCCTGCTTTAGTCGGTTTAAACATTATCTCTTGTGTGCACATCATAACAGGCGGAATGTGAGGAGAGGAGATTAACGCCTTGGAAAGCAGATGCGGAATTTAATTCTCCAGTCCATGGCTGCCTGGGAAACCATTAAGTAATCACAACATTCTCCCTCGATTAAATTCACGGCTGCCACTTTGCACACAAAGGGAAGGGGGAAAGAAGAGGTGCCTGCAAAGCTCTCCCATTTTTATTGACTGTAACGTCAGTCCCCGCCTGCAGGCACAGATGAATAAAACTGTTAAATAGGCTGCCTCAATCTGTCAGAAAATGAAAAGTTTGAGTGGGCAAAATAAAATCTAGGTAAAATAAAAAAAGGAGGGGGTATGTTGCGATGTGTTGGGCCCGATAAAGCTCACGCAGAGCGCGCCAAATAAATGGGGGAGCAGAGAGATGCACTTGATATTTCCCCATTATTTTCCGTCATTTTAACTCCACAGCAAATGATTTTTGTTCCCAGCAGCTAGAGATAAGGTTGACTGAGAGAGGAAGTGGCTGAATTGGACTTGGTATAAATGGATTAAACACACACACACAGGCGCACGTACACAAGCCTCTTTTCAGCAGGCATGCACGTACATATACAGACACGCAGCAGAGACGCATATTGACAACCTGGAATGCATAGAGTAAGTGTGACTAATTACTTAAGGAAGGGTATGTGAGGAATTAATACAGCCTTGAAATGATATTTATTTAATGTTACGCACTGAAGCTGGGTGAAGCAACCCTTGAGGGATAGAGGTCAAAGGGGTGATCTCCTTCTATAAACGAGCACTTAAGGGCAGGGAGAGGGTCCTGCTCTGATTAATTGGGTAATTCATTAGTTTGGTTAAGTCGTTTAGTAAGATGGGTGAGACGAGAGTCCATAACCTGAGGGCTCAGCCAAGCAGCGGCTCCAGACAGGGAGGAATATTGTGGCTAATGCGAGATAACAACATCAAATGAACTGTGAACAAATACCATCTATGCAGCCCGAGTGTGCGCCTGCTCCCGGGGAAAGCGACAACAGCCAAAGCAACGGATGGGAACACATTCACACACCAACGCTCGCTTTCAAAATTATGAGTTTAAACATGTTCCGAATTACCGTGCCGCAAACTGTGATGGGTGTGTTTCAGAGCTTGTATTGACAAAAATTAATCCTACGTGGAAGTTCAGGTATGTGCTATTGACTGCTGTTGAATGGGGAGCTTGTATGTCAAAGGGCAGTTCGTTATGCTGTATTTAGATAAGCTTTACTTCAAAGTGCCTGTCATCATCTATCAAGCTGGTTGGGTTATCGGACATTGCTTTGGTCTCAGAGTGTGTGTGTACTTATGTTGAGTTTAAATATGACACTGTTTTTCATGGCTATATTTACACATGCTTCTTTAAGTACTTCCTTGAATATCTGTAAACCCCACTCGGTAATCCGACACACATTAAAGTCCACAGGCTAGTGCAAGCGCATGCACACACACACACACACACACCTACACACACACACACACACACACGCACACACACACACACACACTCAAACACACGCTTAGACTTCTTTTCAGACCCATACAGGGCCCAGTGTGAGTGCCAGCCTGTTGCTACACTCCCCTCCTCTCCTGTCCATCAGTTTCTTCCCAGGGGCCTCCAGTCTTACCCAAGGGGCCCGGGGCCTGCGCCTCCCCAGTCCCTCTTCACTCAGCGCAAATGCCAGGATCAGGTTTGGGATAGACAGCAGTTTTTTGTATACAGTGGACAGCTGGTACATTCCAGATAACAGCTGAATTTAAAGTGTGTACAAAGGCAGCAAGCATGGGCTTCCTCTTTGTCTGTCCTTGCCTATTGATGAGCTTCTCAATCAGGCCCAAATGGTTTGTTTCTACAAGCTTCCACACAATGTCACAACAGCATTGGCAGAGAACACCAGGCACCGTGTCTGCTGGGCTTTTCAGGGCCGCCGTGTTACACCACACACTGAATGGGCTAACTAGGATGATGGACATGAATATGAGAGTTAAATCCAACTACACTTGTCAGTCAGTACATTTACATGCACTTTAAAACTTGGATCAGACTGTGAGTGAGGCGAGAAATACATTTTTCAGAATAGTAACTGATATCGGCACAAATCCAGGTATTGTTGGTATTGTAATTCAAATGATGTGATATTATGTGATATTGCTTTTATTTAGGCATATTTACATCGTAGAAAATCCCAGTAAGACACCTCTGCGTACATTTCGAGGACTCGCCTCATGTTGCCATTGTGCATTGCGTCATCTACGCTCAGAGACTGGCAGGATCTGTGTGCGCAAACACAGTGAAACACATTTCTGCCTTGATCGCATTATAAAATGTGTTCTGTGATCTATTAATGGGTCGATAAATGTGCTGCATTGTATGTACTCATTTTTACCGCTGTAATTTCTGTAGATATTAACATTTACACAAGAAAAATCAATGTCTAGTGATAAAAACGTAATTAAAGCAATTCTACATTATCACACTCTCGGCTTTATCACGCTGTATGATTGCTGTAGTCGACATTCTGCGTCTTTCAGCAGAGTTTGGTTTTCACTATGACACCTTTGCTTCATGTCACAGGAATCTGAGCTGCCAGCTCACGCTTTCGCTGTCATTTCATGAACTAATTATGCTACAAATAATCAAGCATGCACACATCTGTAACAGGCCTGGCCAGACTGGCTATCGGGACAGGAGATTGATGAGCTCGAGTGGGAGAACAAACACACACACATTGAAAATAAAGAACTTACAGGAAGTGCAGGAACATGCAATGTTGGGCATGCATGTCATGTGTGTCATTGTGTATGTCAAGAATACATTCAATAAAGCTGGCGAAGTAAGATGCATACACACACACATGAATGCACACTCACCATGCACGACACACACACAGCATGAATGTTGACATCAAGAATTCACTTTCTCTAAAAAGCCGAATTCTTCTTTGAGTCCCTTTTGAACCAGGTCAAAGCCCCCACCCACAAGCCCCTGCAGAAAGGATGGGAAAACTAATGACTACAATGGAGTGTTTGCATTTTTCTTGGGCCCTGAAAAACACAAAGAACAAGGCCTGTGACAAGCTCCATTATTTGGTTGCTCTGCCAGTGAGGAGACAGCTCCTGCTGGAGAGATGAAAGTGGGGGGTGTGGGATAGGGAGGACAGCAGAATGGAGAGTGTGTGGGTGCGGGTGGGGGGTTATGTGTGTGGGGTGTCAAGAGGGCCAGCGAGATGGCAGGTGATGAGGACAGTCCCGCCCTCCCTGCCATAACCCATGTCGCGTGGAGCTACGGGCCCATCAGCACAAAGACAAATTATCGCAGGGGGAATTTCACGGACAGGAAGAATCTGTCACCTAGTGGAGCCCTCCCTCTTAGGGACTTCACACAGCCATTATGAGCTTCTTTAAGGAGGGAAAATTCACCGAGAGGCCGGCGTCCTGCACCACCCCCAGTGCCAAGATGGATGGGGAGGAGGAGGCAGTCATAAGTTAGAGGGGTGTTGTTTTTCTTTTACTTTTTTATGCACTTAAGTATATACTCAGTGACCTATTAGTCTTACTTTGGAGCAGTCGCTGTTATATATTCTAGAACATTACTGGGCAGGCATGGGCCACACATTTTCACCACAAATAAATCCATAAAATTGATCTTATTCAGCTTGCAAAACTGTGCACCACATGATTGTAGAAGCAGCACAAGAATGTTTATGTGGTTTGAATATTAGTTTTGCACTTAAACAGGATTGCTTCATTCATCTACCGTAAACAGATACACCACAGGCATCTGACTTTATAAGAAAGTAAAATATGATCTGATCTAAGTGTGTTACTGATCTCCATCAATGAGCACAGGATGTGAGCCTTCTCATTGCTCCTATCGTTGGCACCCAGCCTGACAGAATTTGGACTGTGCCCAACAAGTGCACAAAAAAAAACCCTGCAATAATAAATAATACCTCTCAATTGGGTATTATGTGTACTTAGAGCGTTAGATTTATAAATTAAGGCTTTGTTTTTAATTGGCAACTCCCTTGCGAGGGTTAACCGAGTTGAATGTGCACTTCATGGACAAACTTTGCATTAAGCCTCTAGACACACAGGCAACAGTTGTTGGGAAATGCAGGCAAACACATGATGTCAGGCATTGCAAAGAAAGGCTGCTCCAGACAAAAGGACTACTGGTGGTGATAAATGTCTTGTTTATTTGGGATCATAAAGCACTTATTGTAGGGCTTGTACTTTCACCTCAAATGGAAATGTGAAAGGGCATCTTGGACACAGGGCACTCAAACAGGAGTCTGTCTATTTCCAGCCTTATAATCATCATACATCAGGAGCAAATTCATCCAAAACTGCAAAGAAAATAAACATGAAAACTTGATCATAGTTATGTTAGTTTGACACAAATAGATTTTTGTGTCTCAATCTCCTAGATATAATGTTTTGTAACATATGATAAAATACTGACATATTCAAATAAGTTGTTTGTTAAGTATTTAAGCAACATGTTTGTGTAACGGAGTGAGACATCACACACACCATACCGAGATATTATCCCCCCTCCATTCCTCACTGCGTCTCCATCATTCATGAGACCACAACATGTATAATCATGCTCAATATTTTTACAACAGGTTGTATTACAACAACTTATTCTCATTCAGAGTGTACGCATGTATCCAAACAACTCATCCAATAATGGGAACAATAGGGTTTTAAGTTGTTCATGGAAAAAAGCCAAATCTATTGTGTCCAAAAGATATCATTCCAATTGAACCATTATGACATCGCCTTTTAAATTTGTCTTGGCCAACACAAAGGACCAGCAGCCCTTTAACAAATGTGAAGGGGATTATTCTATTCCTTCAACTTCGAACCCCGCAGCCTTTCTCCTCGTTTTCACACAGGGGCATGAACTTGGATGGGTCCTGCTTTCCCCCCTGCTGAACACCACATTTTAAACACACACTCACAATTGGGATGGATTAACCCACTCCTATCCTCCCCCCTTCCCCTCCGCCCCCCATGCCCCCCTGTCCCTCGGACCCAGCAATCCTATGGACCCAACAACCCCTACCATGCTCGTCACCAGCCGAGGTGCACGCTAACTGGATCATGAAGAAGAAGAAGGGGGGGAAAAAAGACAAGTGTCCCTAACTTTTCTCATGTCACTTTCTCTCACAGCCCCGCAGTGTGTGTGGATGGGTGTAGGGCTCACTTAAAAGAGACTCCTTTGAACTGGATTCATGGCCCATTTGCATAAGCAGATTTGGGTGAGGAGAATGGAGAGGTATTGCGGCTGGTCATTAATATGCCAGCTAATTCAGCACATTGTAAGCCCATTGATGCTTCACTAAAGGGCAGTTATCCCATTGCCATTGTTTAGGCCTGAACCAGTCTCACCAGTTGTTACAAATTACATACTTAATTGATTTAAAATCTGCCATAAACTGAACAATGACGGGAAATATGGCCGCGGTCGATGAGAGACTGAGAAATGCTGAATGTGATTTTTTACACTAATGTTTACCGTCTGTCTAATGAATGAACGAGGCCTGCAAACAGCTGGGTCTGTGTGCGTGAGATAAACATCATAAGCAGACGTTCCGCCCGTCCACCCTGCTTATTTTACACTGTTATGAACACAATCGCACATTTCCAACCATATTTCCTCGCTCATTTCAAACACATTTGTTAAACTGTGGCCTTTGATCGCGTTTTATTTTGTCTGCCGATCTGATTTTCAGTGGAGAGACAAAGACAACACAGTGTGAGTGATTACTGGAGGACTGTTTGTGCCGTTGTGACTCAGCCACGCTCTACATTCTCGCACTCGGCTACAATTAGAGGCCACAACAAAACCCCAGCGAAAGTAAACACAGCAGTATTGCGTACTTGTTACTACAATAAGACATAATCCCTGGGATATGCTGAACAATATTAGCTTTTCAATTACTCCTCAGAGCCATTGAGCAGTAGTCAATTGAAACTGAGTACCCCCCTAACACACACGCACACACACGTGCACACGGACACACACACACACACACACACACACGGGCTGCCATCCACAGGCTAATATAGCAAAAAGCTTCAGACACAAGACCCTTCAGCATGACTCCTCTCCTCCTCCTCCTCCTCCTCACATTTTCTCCCCTCCTTCACTGCTGTCCTCCTTATTTTCCACAGATCACCAGTGACTTCTGAACACAGACTGACTATGCAAAAATAATTTGACCAGATGAAGCCATATAATGACGATGTGAATGACAGAAACTATCATTTTGCTGGGTGGTGATGATGATGAAAGTGGTGATGATGGAGGAGGTAGAGGAGGAGGAAGCTGTGCTGAGTCTCTCCCTGAGATGCCCCACTTTTTGTGAGGCCCTGACCCGCTCTTCAGCAGTTGCTATTGTCAGCTTAAGGGGTTTGTATGCTGCTGGGGTGAGGGGGTGGGGGGTCTCTGTGTATTCTTCTTCTACTCTCTTCAATCTCCTGCCCCAGATAGGGCCACATCAAAGCTGGGGGAGCTGTGCTTTGTGGGGCCTTGGTCCCCTTATTCTCAACATGTGGTTTTGTGGCTCTGGACATCGGCACCTTTTAACCCATTCTGTCCAGATTAGGCGTTGCCTTCAATTGGGCATTAGTGAAACTATAGTAACCAATAAGAAGCTTGTTGCTGAATGGAAACTATGTATCTTGTCGCAGCAGAGCTGTCGGAACATCATGATCCCAGACAAGTTCCTCGGCAGGATTTTGGCTGCCTGGACAGGGGCCCCTTCTTTTCATGCTGACACCAAGTACACCAAGTAACCTCCTTACACACACACACGCCCGCACACACACACACACACAACACAGGGCTTTTATAATGGGAATTTATATTCAGCACAAAGAGGGAGAAAATATTGTTTTCCACAGGGCAAGAGCATTTAATTATCTCTGTTTTTTTCCAAGTCTTGCCTACAACTGCAACTAAGAAAATTGGATTAAAATGAATAACCAACAACAGGGAGAGGAGGGGGAGGGACAATTGCTGCACACAATGACTAAGGAGTAGGTTTTTTAGAAGCCTGGGAAATAAACAGGAAACTAATGGCGTGGGTCCCTGCTGCAGTCTTGGCTGGCACGAGGTTTGGGTCCTGGGGAGAGAGGAAGGGCAGGCGGTGGGCCAGGCAGTGTCACCGGCCCCCAGCTTCATTAAGAGGTGCAAACACAGCTCCACAGTACCCATGCCTAGAGCTCCATCAGTCAGATCCTGGCCTTAGCCTGGGCTTAACATGAGCTAAAGACTCCAGACATCACACACTCATTAAAGCCAGGCTCCTGGAGCAACTGTCACAGGCTAGTAGCTCTCCAACAACTGCTCCCTCTCTCCAGATTCCTGTTGAGGGGAATATTCACACATCCCACGTCAGCTCCCTCCGCTCCAGCACCAGTCGACAGCTTGGATAAATGAGGTGACCGTGATCGTCACATTTATTGGCCAGTCTGCTTCTGTTGAGCTTTAAATCTTATCACAGCTATCAAGGCGCTGCTATATCTATGTATCAGTAATAGGAATAGTGATCCTTGCATTAAGTGATGCTTAGTCTGGCTGCGTGTGCATCTTATGACGTACCATCACATGCAAACTAAATAGTGACGCTGCACGGATAGTACATTTATGAAATATACACATCATAGCTGTGACACTTGGCTGTTTCTTTTTTGTTATAAAGCCCCAGTTACAGCGTTCATTTGATGCTGCTCAGTCGACACAAGTCTCACATTGGCTCAGACCGAGCACAGACAATCAGCATGAGGGTGGATTTGCTTTTTGGCTCTTGGCGGACAGTGAGTGAGGGACAGAGGGCTTCCAGACAGAAGCTTGGCTGGACTTTGTGAAGACTGGAGCCTTCTGTGAGGTTGCCTGCCCCACCACATGGAGTGCTCCAACAGTGACCCTGCGCAAACTGGCAACTGCCAACCGTCTGCTTCCGTCTGCTTGGCATATTTGGCCATTTAGTGGGCGCTTGTGAAGATCAAATGGGTTAAGATCACCCCTCTTAGTGAGCAGTGAAAAAACAACATCAAAAAGGTGTAAATTTCACTTCCCCACTTTTGATTAAGTCAAGCATGAAAAGAAATGTAATACTCTCAAGTGGCAAGGGTTTACACTATTGATGCTGTTACTTCTGCTTCAGGAGGCCCAATCAGTCGACAGGGAGCTGAGTAAACCTCGGCCTGAGTTTTAGGATAGGCCAGATGGAGGGCTTTTGCTGTGCCTGAAAAGACAGCTTAAGAACTCGCCTCCTCAATCCCACTCAATACTGACTGTGTGAAATCCTGGTCCTGGCTAACCCCCCAACCCACCCGCCTTCTCCAAAGCTGGTGGCTACCACCATATGGGCTTGTTTAAAAACTCCCACAGGCTGGTACAAAGCACAACAACACAGTTTTCATATCAAGTGCTCTCTCAAAGAGGCCCCCCTCTGACTCCTTCCCTTCTGATTCCAAAGGCTGTCACGGGTTCTGCTCTGATTAATAGTTGGTGTTGGCCGTCTGTTTTGGCAGATCATTTTGTGCGATGATTAATATGAATTTGCCTCCTCAATCCAATTCATATGTTTCAAAAGGAAGTGGTTGATTGACTGGATATTTTTCAGCTTCCTTTTACCCACAAATCACAGTGTTGAATACAGAAAAGATATTTGTAGTGTGACCCTCCAGACTAACATTGCACCTCCTTGCTACGCATTGTCAAAACAGCCTCTCACAGAACGAAAGTGAAGTAGAGCAGTGCCCCTAATAGTATGTGGTGGATAGTGGAATGGAATGGCTTTTGTAAAGACTTAATAGAATCTTTAACCGTTCCAACAATCCACTCCCATGGAGTTGCATTAAGTAGATATTGTAGAGGGACAATGACCTAAATAGCTCAACATCAACCTCATTAGGCATGCAGGCAGGGCCTGGGCCATTTCATGGTGGAAGCTATTGTCAAGGCTCACCCCAGGTGAGCATTAAATTGCAAATGATACCCTGAAAGGCAGAGAGGAGAGGGCAGAGAGAGATCGAGTGAATATAGCAAACAGGGAGAAAATGGTTCTCAGGACAACAGGGAATGAAAAGGCAGTTGGAGGAGCTGCTCTGACCGTAAAAAATCCAATACATCACAGCTTTTGGGGAGCAAATTCCACTCGTCTCCTAAGTGTCTTATTTGTAAGCAATGCTGAGCACGGGCCTGCAGAGGGAGAGAGGGAAGAGAGAGAGATGGAGAAACCTAATGACAGACTGATAGCAATTACTTGTGCCCGTCAACGGCTCCTCTCCCTCCCAGCATTCCAGGAGAAAATTAGACGAGTGGGAAAAATAAGGTAGAAGAAAAAGGATAAAGGGGTTGAAAACAGTTTAGATTAAGTCTGAAGAAGTGGCCTCTGTAGTCTCACTGCTGTCACAAACTTTCCAGCAAAGTCTATCTCTCAGCAAATCAATAGCCGCACCCTCTGAGCCAAACAATCTTCACCTAATGACCCCTCCGATCAACATGTTAATAAAGGGGTCTCTGAAGAATAGTTTGCAATGGCAAAGTACTCTTGTGACTGACATTAAAAGATGCTGAGAAACGGGAGGTGTGCTCCCTTGGCGGAACTGCTCTCTGTCACCCTTCCTGGTGAGAAATTGTGCCTTTGCATATTCCTTGTCACGAGCGGCGTAAGTGAAAGGACCCCTGAGGACAGTGATAGTCACTGTTTGCCTTGCGGAGTGAAGTAAATTAAAGCAGGGATTACGGCAGGTGAAATTGCAGATGACAAGCAAGGCAGTGGCAGCCACATTAAGAGCTCTTTAGGCTCATATGTCTTCATGAAGCTCCACACTGGGGGCCACCAATGAGTCTAATGCACAGCAGTGTGATTTATTCAAGTTAAAACAGACAAACCCACCTTCTCTCTCTCTTCATCTGTCTCACACTTTACCAACACACATGCATGGAACATGAATCAGTGGTATCCACAATTCTATGTATCAATCAATTAAGAACATGAAGAACATGTACATTGTTTTCATATTAACAATGCATAAATCGTATTTCCTCAACAGCAAGCAGAAGCCGTTTCATTTCCTCCTAAAGAGGAAGACTTTGATGCTCTGGGTCTGTGAAATTTTGTCTTAAAACAAACAAAAAACTAATTTAACACGTGGAGGGATCACAAATTTAAAGAATACTAAATCCTAATCCTTATTCTCCACGGAGACACAATCTCAAAATCTAATCAGATTTTAGAGAGTAGTGTGGAATTTGCCAACCTTAAGGGCTAATGAGGTGTGTTTGTGTGTGTGCTTTAGAAGTGCATTTCACATAAGAATATAAAGACACACAGTCATCGTTTGTGTGTGTCCAGCAGGACTGTGTGGGACACATTAGCAACATCCTAGTGTTTACATTATCAAAATGGCTTCCTGGCTACGGCACTCCTGCAGGTAAATACCTTCTGGCTAGTGGATGAAAATATGAAACAGCTTCTGACTGTGTACGGAAGAGAGTGTGCGACGACACCAGCTGAGCAGGAGGCAAAAAGTGAGCCTGCTGGCAAGTCCAGAGGTGTCCAGGGTGTGTATGTGTGTGCTAATGTATGCATTCTGCTTGCATTATGTTGTGCTTATGAGCTTCTCAGCTGTCGGGGTCTGGTTTCTGCCCCCCAAAAATATGGCAAGGTAATTAAGATTCTTCTTTGTCTTGTTATTGTGTTTCCATCGCTCATAAGTGTCTTCCATTTTGCCCCTTAATAATACAATTCTTCCTGGATTTCACTCCCTCTCATCTTGTATGCAGGCGCGGTGTTAAGGCTGATGTGCTCAGTGGGAGGCGGGCAGTGGGTGCTCTAATGAAAGTCACTCTGCTGTCCTACAGAGAGGTCAAGCTTTTACACCTGGCCACAACCACATGGGGCCACACGGCATTCATGGCCTTGGAAATGACTGTCAGATAAGGAGCTGCATAATTTAAAGATGCTGGGATCGAGGCTGCAGTGAGGAAGAAAAGGGAGGCAGCAACACCGAATAGTCCTGATTTCCATTTCTGAATTCATCTTATTTGACTTTTAGCTTGCTTTGATGAACTCCTTCCTCCTGTAGCTTAGACAGTGACTCAGTTATTTTCAACACAGTGTAGCTTTTTGTTACTTACTTTTTTTCCTGATGAGCTCTAGTGTAGCTGTTGCCTGAACTTTGTTCAAAACACACAAACACACACACACTGAATGCAAACACACAGCTACCAGCACTGCTACTCCCATGAACATATCCCAGCATGCATCAATCTTCAACGCTTGCTCGGCCTTATGGGTAATGTAGTTTAGGCAAACATATTAGTCATTATCCCCTTGATACTGAAATGGCACAAAGATATGTTTTTCATTATTCAGTGAATCCAATACATGTCTACATCTGTATTTTTCAGATGTAGACATTAGTGTGTACCTTTTGTTTACAAATAATTCAAAAGAGCTTTAACCATTTTTCTAATTGTTCTGAAATACACTGCAGAAACAAATAGAAAGTGTGAAATTCAATGTTTTAAGTAATGTAAAAATCTGTCTTTGAGATTAAAACAGCTCAAATATATAATATAACCCCTTGTTGTAGCTTCAATATAGTGGCCTGCCTACAGCTTAACTACTTTACATCATGAATGGCTTGTAAGTTGAAAAGCTACAAAGCTTCAAAGTAGCTTCCCCAACACTGGCTATTGTCTGTCATTCAAAATAGACTTTCACTGAATTCTGTAGCGACCCCACACATCTACATCTACATGGTCTACACAGTTTAAATCATATAAAAATGTTGTTAAGCACTGTTTGACCCCAAATTCACATCAGCAACTCTTATGTGGTGCCTTTCATTTACACACATTCAGAATAATTTTGAATGTAGCATGGTGGTGTGTGTGTGTATTGCCACTATCACACCAGAGGATGGCAGAGTGGTTGACGAGACTTGGCTCCATGGAGCTCGGCTCCTGGCTGTGGCTGTTTCAGATGCAGAGGAGGGCTTAAACAGTGAGCTTTGGGCCCCATTAAGCACTACAAAGCCTGCTTATTTTCTCAATTCCACGCCTCCCTTTAAATTATCCCGCATTCTAAGAACTGTAAGAAGGAAAAGAAGAAGCAGATAAATCCAAATGTGGATGGCATTGGGCATCACTTTTCAAAGGTATCTCAACACAGACTCTTTGGATGTAAGTGACAGTTCTGACATTAATTCTTAGAATCTAGGAATCAGGAATATATATATATATATCTAAACAAAATCCCTCCATTCCTCTCGGATGATTTCATCAGACAACCATGCAGGAGGAGTGGACAGGTATAATAACAAACATTGGTTACTTTGCTAGAGGGATATAGTGAAACAACAATGCTATAAGTAAAATGTGGGTCACACAAAGAAAAGTTGACTGGCTGCTTAAGATGCAGTGCCAGGATCTATAGGCTGCAAACTCATGTTTCCAGTAGTATGCATCCGTCCATCTGGCTGCTGTGTTCACATCTCTGGCCCCCGCAAACAGCCTGTGCAGCTCGACTCCACACATGGTCTGATCCTCTTGGCAGCCAGCGATGCAGCACGCTAATGAAGAGGTAATGAGCCAGCGGATCCCTGCGATCTGCACGGGGGCCACAGTGCAAAAGTTTACGTTCCCAGGACATGGAGGGAGAGCATGCCGAACAAGCTGCAGGATGAAAGCTGGGCCTGAGTCGGACGCATAGATCTACAGCCACAGAGGGGATTACAGACACCTACTTCCAGCTTAGCTGGAGTTTTTGAAGTTTGGGCATAGGAGGGGAGGGATCCCTTTGGCAGAGTCCTGTTTGATTCTGGTGGGAGTCCGTCTCTAATCCCCCCTTCCCGTTCTCACCTTCTGCCTGATCCACTGCAGCCTCTCATCCCCCTGGTCCAGGATCATTATCCACCTTGGCCAAGGGGGCTCCCCCTCATTAATTTCCCTAAGAAGATTACAGAGTGTGCGTTTGTTGTTGTTGTTTGAGCCATCTGATTTGCCTAAGCCCTTTGTTTTTTCATCTGGTTTACACTTTAATGCCCTCCGAATGAGTTTCAGTGACGGGGGGATCAACCTGACCCACTGGCAATGCAGCGGAGAACTTAAGAGAAGGAAAGCTAGCCCGAGGGGGTGGATGGAGGGAGGAGCATGCTTCACTCCTCTCCTCTACAGATTTAGATGTACTGACAGAGGAGACAAGCGTTGATTTAACCTCAACTCATCTCCTCAGAGTGGAGCTAAAGACGAGATGGGAGGCTGGCTCACTGGCTGCATCCAGGACGCCGATAACAACGTCAGCTAGTGCTGCAGGGAGAAGACCGGACCGCTCTGGACTACAAACAGAACAGCTGTTGGGTCAAACTGGATCGCGCTGTCTCCCCACAGCCAAATGCCACTCTGACAAATGAACCCTTCCAGTGATGCGGTCAGGTGGCAGAGCACGCCAGCTCCACTCTGAATTTGGGTCTGTGTGTACAATCCAAAACTGTAGGGGAATTAGTTTGCGATGACTGCTCGGCCACTCCAGTCGCTCCATCTTCTCCACGTGACATCTCATTAGTAAGATGAACGCGGCCTGACCTGGGTCCAACAGCACTTGGCAGTCCGGTGCACTCTCCCGTCTGACACACCTCTCACACATCATTATCAGCTATTAGCCACAGTAAGCTGAACATTACGTAATCAATCCATCTTTTCATAAGCAAAAGGGGGCGGGGGGGGCAACAGCACGGGGTCGACTTCAACCGGAACTGATGATACTGCAATCAAAGTGTGTGTTTGTTACCATGGGTCACTTTATCAAACCTACTAGCTGATTAACATCTTTTATTGCACAAAAACATCTAGGCAGCAACTTTAAAGCTACTCTGTTATCCTAAAGGTGTGTGTTATATACGAAATAACATTCTACCAACAAGTACATCCTGCCCAGCCCCCACTTGCACTTGCTTCCTATCTGCAGCAAACAATTCCATACAATTACTCTTGACAAAGCCAAATGTAATTGATTGATAAGGGGCGCGGGGGGCCAGGCGCTAACCTTCCCCGAGTTGCATTTGTCTGGGAGCACAGACGGACAGTGCAGATGTCATCAGGTCCATCAATGAGCCAGACTTTATCAGGCACTGGGATCGAAACGTAGTCCTTTTGGAGCAGGGCCAGCATCACCCCGAGAGGCAGGGCGGTGAAAAGATGGAGCTAATGGGACGACGCTCGTACGCCTCATCTCCAGCCTGATCTAACAGTGACGCGCTTTAAGGTCACCACTGACTTTGTGTCTGTCCTCTTTTTTTTAAAGGAATATGTCGTCAGAAACTCGATAGCGGGGAGAATCCTTTGAAAAATGTGCTGGTGCGTCGGCGGTTTAACTTGTCAGAACGAGCAGAAAAACGGATTTTTTTTTGTTTGTTTTTGAGTTTTCCCAGTCGTTGGCTCACAGTAGCAGACAATGATTGTGACTGGAATTTATAAGCAGGCATTGATGAAAGATATTGGGCGACACACACCCAACCTTGTTTAACTTGCAATCACGTCAACAGCTCTGCGTCCATGCGCAAATGGAAAATGCTGTGGTCTTTTTCTCTCCTGCAATCATGCAACGGCTGTGTACAGCACACCGTATATTTTCATAGCAGGGAATTAAGGGCGATGAATCACACAGAAGCCGTCCTCTAAACTAGGTATTTGGCCTTGGTTTAGACTAGAACACCAAAGACACAACAACATGGGAATAAAGTGTAATTTATCCAAACAAAGCATTAGTATATGGCTGCCTCCACCTGTAATTGACTGTCTGCAGCTGACTCTGCATCGACCACATCCTCGCTTCAGGACGTCTAGTTTGTAAAACCTGAGGTGTCTGTTTCATAAGTAATCTGCCAGACCCAGACAAAACATTTATTTTTTTGCTTTTATACACTCGGGAGAAGTTTGTGAAGCATTTCTTGTCAACATGTTGCTTCATTTCAGTCACACACATTCAGTGGAACAGATCAGTGGAGAGAGAAATTGGACTTGTGAATAATAAGGATAATGATACAGAAGAAGAAGGTTTTGAGGAGGCAAAATGTTGGAATAAAATAGTAATTGATAGTTTTGTTATTTCCGTGGTGATGAAGCGCAACTTGAGCGACCCCCAAAACTGACAATGCGTTAGTTTTCAAGTAACCTGATGTCATATTCAGCCCAAACCAATGGGATGGAGCTATTGTTGCTCCATGCTTTCCCGGTGTTGCTATTTGCCTCAGTTCAGAGTTAATGTCAAAATTAATAATGTTATTTCCACTACATACACAACCTCAGCCATTTCCAGGAAGGTAACGCAAAACTAAACACACAACACAAACTAAATCTCAAAAAATATAATCACAGCCCGTCTGCCCGCTGTGTACACACACAGTCTGGACCTGGCTATCATCAGCTGCACGCTTGTGGTCGTGGAAACCGCTGCACTTTACAGCTGCGCAATCAAGAAAAGCTAGCCCAACTGGATTCTAGATGCAACTTGATTTGCATTGGAACCATATTGGTCGATAAAATATATACTTTATGACTCTGAATTATGACTTTGAATTATTACAATTATAATGGATGAGTAAGGCTAAAGCCTGATCAGGCCTGTGTACTGTCCCTCTCTGCTGTCTTACCTTGTGATCTCCTTCCTCACTAACTGGTTCCACATCTGGAAGAGTCCTGGGCCTGATGAACAGCCTGCTGTGAACATTTACTGCCCATGACATGAGGGGGATTATCTTTTCTCTGGCTGGCTATAGCTTGCTTCCCATTTCTCACTGGATAAAGACAACTACATCCTCTATGCTACAATTGCACCATTTTTCTGACTGGACCATTTAGTCTGACTGCACTGGAGCTCTGATGATGTCTGTATTTGTTTGAATATGCCTTTTGTGTGAATATAATTCACTGATGTGCTGCTGAAAGCAAATCCTCATGTGCCTGGGATGTTTGGCCCTGTTTCCTTTTTTTTCACATTTACTTCATGCTGCTTCATCCTGGTCCAGTGGGGCCCCTGTAGGATGCGGGCAGCAAGTTCTGTAGGGTACAAGGCCCAGCCGGAAGAAATTGTCTTACACTGTAAAGCCAGAAAGGAGAGTAAGAGGGGTAGGGGGTGGAGGGAGAGAGAGAGAGAGAGAGAGAGAGAGAGAGAGAGAGAGAGAGAGAGAGAGAGAGAGAGAGAAAGAGAGAGAGAGAGAGAGAGAGAGAGAGAGAGAGAGAGAGAGAGAGAGAGAGAGAGAGAGAGGTAGGAGGGTGTCCTGGAGCCATACTGGGCTTCAGTGGCAGAGGGAAGCTGCAGGCGGTGGCACAGGCTCCCCGATGGCCTCACCCCACTGATCCTGTAAATTCGGTAAACTTCATGGAAATTTAATAAGTGCCGCTGCTTTGTGTTCACCCACAGAGCCCAGACCTGGTGCTGGGAGGCACATGTGTGATGGTTTACCAGCAGACACTCACCGGCTTGTTTTGGAGGCAGACAGAGGAAAGTCCCTCTTAGTGCTGCGGCTCTGTGAGCCAGAGAAGGAGCTGTGACCCCAGGGGCCACGCTGCTTCAGCCAATATAGACTCTGTACGTCCTGAGGGGGAATAATATGTGGGGCTGGCCCGGGCCTGTTTCATTTCCCCTCCCTTCTCTCTCTCTTTCCCTCCCTTCAAAGGCCCTGCTCAGCTGCTCCTGCCAAGCTACAGAGCTCTTTGAGTTAAAAGGACAGCGATTCTCATTTGAAACCACTGCCTTTGCTCCCTCGTCTCTCCTTTTTCAGGGGCTGGCTGCACCACACTGAGCAGTGCTCTGCCATGACAACTAAATAGGCCCCCTAATACC